>NC_050191.1:18572670-18672670 GCF_008315115.2 Sander lucioperca
TGAGCCAGCCCTCTTACCTAAACAGATAACACCAGCATCTTCACCGTGCCCGCAGTTATTTACTCCAAAACCAGGATGCGTACAATGTGTGAGAGCAGACTCTTCGCCTCTACAATCCACATTATCCAGCCATATTGGGCCAGTGCCTCTACCAAAGTGGGCACTTACAGGAGCAGAAATGGCATGACCGCAGCCAAGCTGTCTACATACCACATCAGCATTGGTCATTCCCCACTCATCATCACACACAGTTCCCCACTGGCCTTTATAGAAGATCTCCACTCTACCAGAGCATTGACCTGAGCCGCCGACTGCCCGTATCTGTGCTGCATATGAAAACAGAAATGAAGTGAGTCCAAATGGGACAGTCCTGGAGACACGTATTTACATAGAATTGTAGTGTATATGTTATTGTAATTGCATTTGCATGTACTAATACACATATTTTCATTTTAAAACAATACATTTTATATTGTATTTTGAAAGTACTCTTTGTCCCACCATCATATCAGTTGTAATTTAAACAGTTAAAGGGAAACAATGTTGGAGTGACAGAAAAATAATTATGTGGAATATGACTTATGTCACCTTTGTCATGCAGGTGAAACATTAAACCAATAGTTAGACATTCAGAATTTTGAAATATGCTAATTTGCTTTTGTGCTGAGCATTAGTCACATTAACATAACTAGAGCCAGCTGCTGGTTAGCTTAGCTTAGCTTAGCATAAAAACTGGAAACAGGAAACCTGCTAACCTCACCCTGTCTGAAGCTAACAAAACTGACTAGCACCTCTAAAGCTAACTAATTAGCACTTTATATCTGGTTGTAATTCATTTAGGGTAGCTGTTTCACATTTTTCCCAGTTTTTATGCTAAGCCAGAGAATGTCTAATAAGGGGAGAACTTCCACTCTCGGGAAACTTCCGGCTTCTGAACTGGTTGCAGTTCCACTCTGGTTCCATATGACGGCGTTCACGGGCGAGTGCAGAATGATTGGAGGTCTATGGAGCTATACCCCTCAAAATCCACTTTTCTCAGGATATAATTTTTTGTCTAGTAATTTGAATGTTGCATTTGAAAGGGGAGGCTAAGAAAATACACACTGCTGGGTGTTAGATTTTTTTTAAAGTCACTTTTTTGTTCTAAAAATCCTTTTAAAATGTCAATGATGTCATACATATCGTACGGCCAGAGATACTGCTTTACGGCAAGCTCTGAGTCACTTCTTTTTTTCTCTCGAGGCATCGACAACACAGCTATCAGGTTAGGCTCTCCCTGTCAATACACACGCTAGAAAGACGTTTGCTAATGTTTTAAAGACCATGCCGAAATATTCACTATGACATTCTGGTTCCACTTTAGATGCCATCAAGCGGGATCTCTGGTCGTAATCAGTCTTTCACTGACCAATCAGCATTCATTAGCAGAATGCTAGCGTGTTATGGGCAACAACGACTCAACCTGTAAGAAATCGAAAGGACATAAGTACTCGTTCATTCAACTTTCGACCTATAATCCATGTTGAACTTGCAAAAACTACAATCAGGCGAAAGAAACAAATTTAGCCGTCTAGCTTCATAGACTCCCATTCATTTTGCACTCGGTCACCCCCAGTGAAACTCTGGTGGAACTGCAACCAAATTCGGTACAGTGGGGCTGAATAGGGAGTGAACAGGCTCTCCGTAGACAGGCTCTGGCTAAGCTTAGCCAACCAGCTTTTGGCTCCAGCTACTTATTTACCTCACAGAAGTAAGAGTGGTATCAATCTTTACATCTAACTCTTGACAACAAAGCAAATTAGTGTATTTCCTAAAATGTCAAACTATTTCTTTAGAATGATTGCACTTTATTGAAGAAGTATGTGTAATTATTTTCCATTCCACTGTTTTTACTTGTGTAAACAGTATACATTTGTGAAACAAATGCTGGTGATGTCATATTTGTCCAACTGCATGAGAGAATTTTGAACACATAAATTAAAAGCTATTACCTGCACATAGAGCAGAAGCATCATGTTCGTGCCCACACCTTGCTCCTGTGAAACCTTTGAGTGAGCATTGCTGAAGAGATGTCACATTGTCAAAACATGAATTGCTAGCCTCCACTACTGATCCACTGCCTTGGCCAAAATGGGCAGCGCCAGGAGCGCTCAATGCATTTCCACATTCCAGCTGCTCACACACCACCTCAGCTTTACTCAGGGTCCAGTCTGTGTCACAAACCGTTTGCCACACATTGCCATGACGGACCTCTACTCTGCCAGAGCATTCATCTTTACCATTAGCCAACTGGACCTCCAAACTTCCTGTAAGGTAGAGTAAACTAAAATCATTATATGGTATCAGACACTTTACAGAATTACAGTGGCTATACTAAAGGAGGTTGTAGGCTGTGGTAAACAAGTGGTGTTTCAGGAGTTTCTTTTAAAATGTCCAGGGATGTAGCATTTTGGATATTTGCAGGGAGGGTGTTCCAGAGGGATGGGGCTGCAACACTAAAGGATCTGTCTCCGAAGGTACAGAGTCTGGTGTGGGGAATGGAAAGCAGGCCAGCGTCTGAGGACCGCAGGTTTTGGGGTGGGGTGTATGGATGGAGGAGGTCAGAGAGGTACTGTGGGGCCAGGGCATGGAGGGATTTGTAGGTGAGAAGGAGGGTTTTATATTTGATGAGGGTTAATTGGGAGCCAGTGAAGGTGGATGAGGGTTGGGGTGATGTGCTGCCAGGTCTTGGTGTGGGTGAGGACCCTGGCGGCAGAGTTTTGGACATACTGGAGCCTGTTTAAGGTTTTGCTGGGGAGCCCAGACAGGACTCCATTGCAGTAGTCCAAACAGCAGGTAATGAAAGCATGAATGAGGGTTTCTATATAACATAAGAACCTGTGACGTGCTGATAAAACACTAATCAGTAGAAAGACAAGTTACCTGCATCAGTTATATTAAATTATTCAAGCATAGCTTTAATACAGCCTTAATAGGCAGAGTGACACAATCTATTTTTTTCTTTCATATGATGGATTGAGGGATTTAAACTGTAGTCATGAAGTTAATGGGGACACTGAATGTCACACTGAGAGCAATGAAAAAACTGTGTTCAGCTTTAAAGCTCATTCTTGATCTTTGACCAGTGGCAGAAGTTACGCCCCCCAGCATTTACAAGCCCCTATTATTACATGACCGAAATTCCATACGTAGGTATTTAATAACGACTAAACCATCTTCAAGACAACTCTACTGTTTCTGTGAAGGAAGACCAGAAAATGTGGTTGAAACACCAAGTAAGTGTGAACTTTTCTGTCAAGTCATGTGGGAATGAGATTGAAAGTGACAATATATAGAAACAAGTTTTGTAAAACTAAGCGAAAAAAAGCCATACATGAAATTGACATAGTTATGGGAGTGATACAACTGAACAACAAACAATACTGTATTATCTTTTGTCATTTTTGTATGCTTTTTCTTACCTGTGCAGATAACACCAGCAACTGAGGTGTTGTTGCAAGTTTTGTCTCTAAATGGTCTTTGTGGGCACTGACTCAGTGTTGACTCCAATCCATTGCATTCAATTTGATCAATCCAGGTCTGTCCTGTGCCATGGCCATAATCAGCCACAGTGGTAATTTTATGAGCCCTCCCGCAGTCCAGCTGTCTGCACACCACATTTGCATCATTCACATCCCAGGATTCACCACACACATTCCCCCATTGGCCTTTGTCGTAGAACTCCACTCTTCCAGCACATTGACTGGGCCCATCAGACAACTTCACATTACCTGGAAATGACAGTTGTTATATGAATTTACAGTCCAACTTAGGTGTTTGTTTTTATTTGTGTACTTTTTTCACTTTTTTTTTTTTTTACTTTTGTCAAAGTTGTAATTACCTAAAAGAAGAAATTGAAGTTTTAATTATTTTTCTGCCGTGATAGCGCCCGCTACATAAGTGTTCCAACTGAAACCCCAGATCCGGGGGCCACCAACATTGTTAGTTGTTGCTGGGTCCCATCTGTGGTTTGAGCACTCTTTGTATTATTCCGTGACTATGTTAGTTACTCCATGATTTAAATGACGAGGTAACATATGGAGTAATGAGGTTGCGGGACTATTACTGGACTCATTGCATTGACTTTTGACAGTCTGGTCATTTGTCATATTGTCACCATACGCATGGGCCGCTGCGCATTGGCAGACTCATTGCAGCTGTGTTAGTTCGCTAGCACATGAGAGCGTGTGAGGGAAATTCAAATTTCAATTCAACTTCAAGTCTTACCTGAACATTCAACAGATGCCTCTTCAAAGCGATCGTGCCCGGTCCTGACATATTCTCTCAGTGTGCACAGTGTGAGAGAGCTCTCTCTACCGCTACAACTGATCGTATACCCTCTTGGATTTCTGCCCTGACCATATGATCCTGAGAACTTGACAGGATCTCCACAATTCATCTCTCTGCACACCACTGCAGCTTCATTCATTCCCCAGTTAAGATTATATGCTGCTGACCATTGGCCACCATGGTAGAACTCCACCCTGCCTGAGCACTGCTCAGTCCCATTGATCAGTCTAATGTTAGCTGGAGAGCAAAAGAAGAGAGAATCAGCCATTAGTTAGTTGGGGTTTGGACACGTTAGAATAAGAATAGCTGGTTAATTCAAATTGTACGTTATATTCTGATTGATATTGTAGCCGAAACAACTATGATATTACTATTGACAATAATCAGCAAAATATTAATTTGAGGCATTAGGGGCGACGCATAAATGTAAGCATAAAAACACTGTGTAAAATAAAGTAAATAACATGCTAACAATAACCGAGATGATACCTGAGCACACCACACCGGCATCTTCCGCATGACCACAGTTATTTTCTCCGAGGGTGGGATGTCGGCAGTGCATAAGAGACGTCTCATTACCGATACAGCCTACATCATCCAGCCAGATGTCTCCTTGGCCTTGACCAAAGAAGGAACTGGATTTGGCTGTCTTAGCTGTTCCACAGTCCATGGCTCTGCACACCACCTGAGCATCTTTAATGTCCCAATCGTCATCACACACCGTTCCCCACTGGCCGTCATGCTGAACCTCCACTCTACCAGAACATCTGTCAGTGCCATTGACAAGCCTTAGTGGTGGATTACCTGAGGACAGATCCACTCATGTTAAAAGTAATGACAAGCTAAAGTCAAATTATGAAATAGTATGCTTCATCTAGACTGTCAAATGTATTCAGTTTTGTAGATACTTATTTATCACAATCAGGCCATTTAAGTAAGTAAGAAGAAGATTTAATGCATATAGATAGGCCAATCTTGTTTTTAATGACCACATGTCCTTTGCTATTCTAGTTGAACTGTGCTACAGTACGGTATATTCCTATCTTTTGTGTCTTACCTCCACATGACAGAGAAACACCTTCACATCTCCCTGTCAATTCTTGAAGTGTGCATTGGGAGATAGACGTCACATTGCCAGAGCATCTACTGGTATAGGCTCGCAGTCCACCGTCACCAAAATTTAAGCTTTCTTGAGGTGGTTTTGGAGGGCCACAATTGAGTTCCTTACACACCACTGCAGCATCTTTATTGCCCCAGTTATTACAAATTTTCCCCCATTGGCCATTGTGGAAGATCTCCAGTCTGCCAGAGCAGCGGTCAGTCCCATTGAACAATCTGACTGAATCTGGAAAGCAGTTAAGAAGGTATTGTATTTAAAATGTTCAAGAAAAATGTTAATATTTCAGCAATGGTATAAATATGATTGGTGGCAAGTAGAACAACACTGCTTCTAAATATGTGATAATGCACCAAAGACAACTATAAAAAGAGGAACAGCAAAAACATGATTGCGCCAGGCTGCAGAGGATTTTCTAATTTAGTCATTTTCTAGTAGAAATTTGGAAGTATTGTTTATGAAAATTCCAAATCAGTATACATACAGGAGTTTAAAAAAGAGAAAGATAAGTGTGGTATTTTTAGCTCTTGTTTTTCTGAAGTACAAAGTCATACTTTTGTTTGTTTCATGTTTGTATTTTTATATTGCTCTGGCACTCGGAATTGGGGTGTCATCAGGATTTTGAAGCTGATTTCATTCATGTAATGTACTTACACATAGTAAAGCATGTGTTACCTGAGCATACAACACCAGCATCTTCATTGTGGTCACAGTCGTTTTCTCCAAAGCCTCTGTGAGGGCAGTCAGCAAGAGCCTTCTCATGACCAGTACACTCAACATCGTCCAACCAAACCCGATCCTGACCTCTGCCGAAAAACGCCTTGTAATGGACCGAGAGAGCACTCCCACAGTTCATCTCTCGACATACGACATCTGCTTCCGGCATCCCCCATCTGTCATCACAAACCGTTCCCCACTGTCCATCGTTGTAGATTTCAACTCGGCCAGAGCACCGACTAGTCCCGTTCATCAGCCGTAGTAGTTTATTGTCTGTCAGATGGAAAAGAAAAAAAAGACAATGGCATGTTTTTTCAGAAGCCATCCAAAAGTAACCACATAACTTTTAACACAAAATTACTGATGTAGTTTGAACACATAGATGACTTACTTGTACAGACAACAGTAGCATCGGCACAGCTTTCCTTGAATTCCTGAAGTCTGCACTGTGAGAGAGAGCTCTCATTCCCAAAGCACTTGGGTTTGACGCCACCCAGGTCATGTGTCTCTCCAAAATATAGCACTTCAGCCTGATCGACAGGAGTGCCACAGTTAATCTCTCGGCACACCACGTCAGCGTCTGCCTTGGTCCAGTTATTACACACTCGTTTCCAGTTGCCATCATGGTGGACTTCCACTCGACCGCTGCATCGATTGCTTCCGTTGACCACTCTCACATATTCTGCAAAATATATAGATCGAAATTGAACTAAAATCAACAAATACACAACAAATGATTGTGTGTAAGTAGAATAGACTGCAAAAAAGAATGGACGGTTTGAAAAGTGAAGACAAACAGGGAGTGCCAGTTTGCTGGGCTCTGTCCAATATTCTTTGCACTTTACAGCAGCTGGTCATGTACTGACCTGTCTGTTGTATTTCTGCTGCAACAGCAACACGTAGCAATCATTTTAAAGCAGACAACACATTGTGATCTGACAATCAGGCCATGCGAGCGGAGAGGAGCAGTGAGAATTTCCGCTCCTCACTCACAGAGCTGTTCTTTCCCTCTGCTCCCCTGCTCAAAGCCGGAGATAAAGCTCCAACATTTTAAAATCCGCTCTGCGCTCCATCCAAAATCCTCCCACGCTCCTCTTACACTCTGCTGACAATACAATCACTAGGTTTTTGATGCAATAATATGATCAGTTGCTAAGATAAATGCTGCGTTAGCTGCTTTTCTCCACAGCTGTATTTCCCAATTTCTCTTGACAGTTCCACATTTCTGGTCTTCATATTAATTGAGCAAGGCACTTGTAATGCAGGGTTTTGTGATTTTTATTTTATGAGCTTACTCTGTGATTAGAGGTTAGTGCCTAATTAATGTTTAAAGAAAAAGTTCAATATTTTGGATAATATGCTTACTTGCTTACAGACGGAAAGTTAGATGAGAAGATTGATATCAATCATATCCAATGAAAATACAGCCAGCAGCCAATTAGCTTAGCTTAGCAGAAACACTGGAAACAGGGATGTGGCTGGCCTGGCTCTGATCAAAGGTGACAAAATCCACTTACCAGCACCAAAGTTTAATAATCTGCATATCTATTTGTGTAAAAATAACAATTCGCCTTTTTATGTTTCCCATGTTCCCAGTCTTTATGCTAAGCTAAGCTAAGCTAAGCTAAGTTGTTGTGGTCTTAATGGACATATATGAGAGTAGTATCAATCTAATCAACTCTGCGAGAAGACCAATTTCCCAAAGACAAATGTCCAACTATTGCTTTAATAAAGGAACAAAGTGTGTAATTTCAGTCGTATCCAACCAGTAATTCACCTTTAAATAAAACACAAGTGGGTGCAAAGCAAACATAACTGAGATAAGAATATACTATAAGAATGAACCCAGTCTTACCTGAACAGACAACCCCCGCATCTTCACTGTGGCCACAGTTATGTTCCCCCATTGGTCTGTGTGAGCACTTGAGGACAGAAGGCTCATGACCAGTACACTGAACATCATCCAACCAGATCCTGTTCTGTCCCTCTCCAAAAAAGGCGCCTTTTTTGGCATCAAGAACTGTCCCACAGTTTAGCTCTCGACACACCACGTCAGCGTTGGCAATGGTCCAGTGATCATCACACACCGTTCCCCAACTATCACTGTGGTAGACCTCAAGTCTACCAGAGCAACGGGAAGGCCCGACCAGCCTAATTTTTTCACATTCTTGAAATGAAAAATGAAAGCACAATAGCTGTAGGTCTTGTCACCAAACTCAATAACAAAAAGTCATTTTTTATTAGATTGGGTTGTAGAAATCTAAAAATCTAATCAATATGCATGTGTTTCTTTTGGCATCAAACATAAATTGAACTTACTAACCTGTAAGCAGTGGTAGACCCAGTAGACCTACAGCAGAAACACATAGTAACATGTTCAGCCCATAGATTTGTCATGAATATTTCAAACAATATTGTACAATGAATGCACAGCATTTAGTGCTGTAATTTATCAAATGTGTTACGTATCAGGATAGCCCCTTGAGATGTAGCATGAAGTTACAAAAAAAACATCCCTCAAAATTGTCCAACATTAACTTTGTCAAATTGATCAAAGAAAGAACATTTGAAAAAACAAAACACTTATCAATAATACAGGAATATTCTTTGGATACAAACAATGAGATTTTCACTTCTGTTCAGAATCAGAAAGAGATTTATTGTCAGGCATGTAGCACTTACTATTGTCTTGGTTGAAGGTGCATACATAAAACAATAATATAAAATAAACTAATAATAAATACAGAAACAAATAACACATACATACATACATACATACATACATACATGCATACATACTACACTATTTAGCATTAATTGGGTTAGTGAATGCATCTTTTTCACGGTTTTGAGAGCATGCAACCAAACTAAATTGTACTTATATGATTTGATTTAAGAAGTCAAAAGGAAGAAGTCGATTTAAAAAAACAGAAACTCACCTATTGACAAATAAAAAACAAAATGTAGTTTTTCAGCAGTAATGAAGATCATATTGTGTCTTCAAAGTAGATCAAATTCTGTCAAGGTACGATAAAAACAAAGTATTGTTAAAAAGTTTGTTACTTTACTGTCTCTATCTGTCTTCGACAAAGTTGATTTTTGGGAGCCATCCAGTTATTTATTTTTTTGATTTTTACAAAAATCTGCGAAGGCTCTTCCCTTTTAAATCCACCAGGCTATTTGAACTCACAATTCAAAATAAAAAGCTCATTCCATCTGAAACATCAAAAGGATAGACGCCTCGTGCAGATCCAGTAATTGTTATGAATAAAAGAGGCTGCCTGGACTTGGACTGCAACCTGGATGCATGTTGATATTTTGATCAATCATTAAAGACAGGGGATTTCATTTTGTTTTACACAACATCTACATTACTATTTGAAAAAGAAATTCATATTCAACAGGGAAACACACCCACGTGTAAAATAATGCTGGTAAGCAGTTGTGCATGAAATCGCTGATTTATGGACAGAACAAATAAACAACTGCAAAAAAATGAAAGGTAAATGAAGATCAAAAGGAGAGTTGTTATGAGCGAATGTCAAGAGGTGACCATCGACTCCCAATGCTAACCCAACCACCGGTTCCCTCCCACCTCTGGTTATCACAGCAGTCCTTTTATGTTGAATTTGTACAAAGCACAGCCAATTCCCTCCCTTTCTTTAAATCCCAATGAAGTGGTAGCCTTAATAAACAGGCCACTTTGCTGTTTATTTGCTGCTTCTGCACAACATCGTAAGATCTTTAAGAAAGCCTCCACAGAACATATGACTTGGCGTGAGTACAAATCTATTAAAGAAATATGTTAAATCAAAACTGACACTAAAGTTCACAATGCTGTTGCAGGAATTTCGTACATTCAATTTGAAAATATGAATGCAATTCCACATTCAGTTCTATTATAAATATGATCTTTGCAGTGGCATTCATATTTCAATTTGAATCTTGGCATTAATTATGCATTTTCAAACATGAAAAAAAAATCATTGTTTACATTTTCAATTGTGTTGTTTTTAATGCATCAAAACTTCATAAGGTCAGTCTTGGTTAATATTATCGCATCTTTTACTCACAATGTGATCCAAGTGCTGGCTTATGCTGCAAAAAAATCCAGGCCACTTCCAAGCCCAATAATATAATAATAAGAAGCCTCCTCTGTTAGTTAAATGCACCAAACATTGAGCTTTAAAATGATTTTTTTGTTGACACAAAATCACTGAAATATAAAATTCATTTTCTTACCTTACAAAATTAGTTGAGGACTTGTTCTGTCACAAACACTTCACTTGACAGAATCAGTTCTTGTCCCACATCTTAACATCCATATGACTCATTGGAACTGGGAATGGCTAACACTTCCTCTTGTGAAATTGTGAGCCTCAGTATTTTTTCGTTTGTTCAGTTCCTGTTATAGAGTGCAAAATACTGCAGTACAGTCTTCTTTCAGAATTATTTTCTATCACTACTGCACCTTTGGAGCAACAATTTATGCTGTGTAGATCCAACTAGCTAGGCTAGGGACAATAGTGATAACCTTTAGGCTAACTCTGGCTCAATTTTAGTTTTTCTGTCAATCAGTAAGCACAGTTCCTGTCAAACTAATAAAATACAATAAATTGCATACACAGCAAGTACATTCAATCTGATGTTATCTGTTATTCGTGGTTATCCCTGTCTGTTTTGTTAATTTCAATGAATGTAGTTGTTTTGTTATTGGGGGCGGGTCTGAAATGTGGTTTTCCCCTCAGCTAATTTTCCTGACATGCTGTTCTTTTGCTTGTTATTCATAATAATATACTGTCCGATTGAGGCTGTGGCTATGGCTACGTGAGATTGCATAACTGACTTGTCTATTCAGCATTTTAGGTTGCCTGGTTCGGCCATCTGTTTGCACGTATAAAGAATTTCCTTAATTTGCTTCCGGTTCAGTTGCACGTTGTCACCATTTCACAAAATAATCACACCTCAAACTTCCTCTTGATGCTGTAGCTTGTCACATTATTTCATGTACACGCATACTTTGCTTTCAGTTGGCAATTTGGGTTTTCTGCATCACAAAAAACAACACCCCACCAGCACTACAAAGGGGCTTCAGATTGATCCTCTCAAGACACAAGGTTGTTCAGGGTGGTTTCAAATATGCAAAGAAAACAACTGTGTGTACTACTTTTGTATTCGTATCCAGGGCTTAAAATGAATGTTTTTTTTCACCAGCCAACACAGCTAGTAGATTTTAAAAGTTACCAGCCAATCCGATTTTCTACTAGCCACGTTTTTTTTCTTAACTAACTTTACTTTAAATTCAGCTCCTCTGGTTTGTTTGGCTCTGGTCCGTTCGTCTTCTCCGTTTCAGCATAGCTCGTGATCAATAACACGCACGGATAGGCACGTAGCCAGCAGTTGTCTGATGCGTCACAACTTGGTGTTCATGGGAAAATGTAGGATTAGTACTACAAGCAGTGTTGCCAGATAAAGATTACGTTTCCAAGCCAAAGACACACAAAACTGCCCAACTGTCTTGGCAGAAAACAGACCAATCTGGAAACACTGACTTGTTGCATCGTTTCTGCAGCCTGCTGATTCAAACAGACGCTTCACTTCATTCAGCACCAGCCAAATTGGCTATAACTTCAAAATTTTAAGTTAATTTTTACCCGCAGTTGGCGGGTTGGCGGGTGTAAATCTGAAGCCCTGGTAGTATCACATGATACTGAGGCAAAATAACTTTTCACATATAACACATATATCACAAATAACATTTCATACAGTGAAGTGTTATTGCGTATAATTCTCAAGACAAACTGCCACAATTAAACACAACAGAGTCACGGACAGAGAGGGTTAACATAAAGTACATTTAGTCGGTCCAACAGGCTTGTTTGTATCCAATATTTCACAACAAAGTCATTACATGATTTCACAATACATGAAGATACAACTCAGCAAAACAGGAATGTCGTTAGTGGCAGAAATACATTGATGTCCCGTCCATGATTAAAAATAAATAAAAATGACATCCTTTCATGTGATGGCCGACATTTAGGGAAGAATGGCTAGCGAAGGTAGCCTACATCTGTTTGTGTGCGTCCTTCATGTGTAAACAAAAAGCAATAAATCAACCACCCACCTGTAATAATTTAATAAGGACGAGAGACTTAAAGAGAAAATGCTTAGTGTTGGTGTTTGGGACAGAGAAATACAGATTGGAGGACAGCACTACAAATTGGCCATGATGTATCAACCTATGATCATTTCATAATCTGTAAAACCCAGGCAGTCTGCTCACATTTCAGCAATTTATTTACTCAAACATTTAGGAAATATATAGAATGAAGGGGAGGCTCAGCAGGGGAAGCTGAGTCAATGTTTCATGTTGTCAACAAATCCCATGAAAAAAAAAAAAAACAACAATGAATTGATCCTACTGATATATCTAATTCCTGTGTGCCATAGAGCTCCATAGTGTTCCAAAAAAACCTGAATGAGCCACAACATTGCACTGGGTGATATGTTCATGCAACACCGTCCTGCTGCTGTAAATACTCAGAGCACCAAATGTGTATTAATCGACATCTTCAAATAAATCTTCAAAAAATTAAACTATATATTTGAAACCTATTTAGAGACTCTGTAAAAAAGAATGGGCTCAGGGCTGAGTGGCACAGACAGGGTAGGGAAGTCAGAATGTATAAAGTTGTTTTCATTGTTGGTTTTTGTCTTATTATTGGATTTGAAGGCAATAAGAAAAAAAGAGAAAATAACAGACACCCTGTCCTTTAAACTAGTTTGGCAGTGGAATAACACAAGAACAAGGTTTGTTTTATTTGATGACCGTGACTACACACTTAACATGAATGCTGGCAATGATATTAGGTATTGTGTCTATCCCTCATATCTTTTAGGATTCATACCATTTGGTCTCATCTGCTTTGTGGTAAACTGCACTGCAGAAACCCACTGAACCCACTGAAATGTGATTTTCCCCTCAGCTAATTTTCCTGACATGTTGTTCTTTTGCTTTTTATTCATAATAATATACTTTTCGATTGAGGCTGTGGCTACGTGATATTGCATAACTGACTTGTCTATTCAGCATTTTTTCTCTCATCTAGCTCTTGGAAAGAAAGCCAATAAGCATTTCCCAAAATGTCGAACTATTCTTTTAATTTCCTCCTGTGTTGCCCTATATCTATACATCTCAGCTCAAGTCTTAACTCATCTCACCTCAAATTAAAGGGAATATGCCTTTATTGGTAATACTGGAGTTTCTATTAAGAGTACTCTGTGATATCTCTCCTCTCGTAATGAACAAATCACAGAGTCCAGGGGCAAAGCCAGCACAGGAGAGATTATAATGTAAAGCACACACATGGTTAGACAGTTTAACACACAGCAGACTGCTGTCACAATGTATGCACATAGTCTCACAGTGTGAATTTTAATTATGATTTGATTGGAATTAAAGTGGTTTTAAGCCAGAGTTAATGGGTTTAGACTGGCTCTAATCCTGGTTTAATGAAGGCCTTGGTGGGCTTCTTGCCTCTTTCATCATCCTGGACTTCAGCCCATCATAATCCAAGTGTGTGTGTGTGTGTGTGTGTGTGTGTGTGTGTGTGTGTGTGTCTGTGTGTGTGTGTGTGTGTGTGTGTGTGTGTGTGTGTGTGTGTGTGTGTGTGGGTGTGGGTGTGTGTGTGTGTGTGTGTGTTAAATAAATACATGGTCTAATAAGGCTGTCTATATGCATTTTTGGAAAGATGGTCTTCAAGCACTTAGGGGATAGCTTGGTCATTCTTGACTTTCCTTCTTAGTCTTGTGTGTGTGCATTTGTCATCGTGCACACTCGAGTGTGTGCTCGCTCCCTCCCTCCTCATCCCTATGTAACTGGAGCCAACCCTCCCCTGTCAAAAATAAAAATCATTTGTCCGCTGCACGAGTGTGTCCATTAAATATGCATGATGGAGGGAGCTGGGGGCCGCTGGGGAAGAAAGCTGATACTCGGCTCTCCGGAAGGGCATCAGAGTACCAAGGTGGACAAATGGCATCTAGAGAGAACGGGATGGAGAGTGAGGGTGAAGTGTTTTTCCTCCAGACAGAGCACTGTTAACATGCTGATGAAACTCAACTTGTGGGGTCTAGTATCAGTGCCTCTGTCTTGCTGACTCTCATGTACACATAAGTCTATTCAAAACCTATAGACTCATACATCTGTGTGAATTTAAGGCAGGCATACAAGAGAAGATGCCCCACTGTGCTTCTTTATTTAATAGTATAGTGTAATCGTGTGAACAAGAGAGTTTTTTCTTTCCCTCATAAAAGTAGCTTGAGAATATAGTATTGCTAATAAATCTATTTTTCTTCTACTGGCTCACCTTTTAGAGGTGTCTTTCTTCCCTACTTTTAAGGCCTTGTCACACCAGAAAGTGACACAGCAAAATTAATCTACTCGTCTTTAAAAAAAGGCGGAGACACGGGGACTATTCACTGCTGGCGAGTCAGGGGCTAGTAGCTGTGCTAGTGCTAGTTCGTCAGCTCAGTCAAACAGTAAGCTTGTTAGCTCAGTCACTATAAGTTCACACAGTTTATTCAAAAGATATATTTGTACCATTGATTCCTGTCTCATTACTGTCTGCAAACCATTCCTGTTTTGGGGAGGTAAAATAAATGGTGCTACAAAGCTAACATGCTACACTAGCTTCCTTAATTTTGACTCTTCTGTGCTTTGCATAAATTTGACTGTCAAAGTTCACCAAAGTGGATTGATATGAAAAATTCATGCAATCAATTTACTTTGCCCCTGCGAGTGAATCACTCACCAAAGCAATTTCATTGAAACTAATTTATTTTGCCACCAAAATAACTAGGTCACTGGTGTGAGTGGGCCTTTGGCGTTTCAAAGAAGCAAAATTATATCTGATGACGCTGCAAGTTGACTTTTTGAATAGAATCTTGTCAAAACTAAGACTATGGCAGGCTGATGCTCTGAACTGCAGAACTGAAAAAGCCAATGAGTTTTGAGCAAGGCACAATTAAAGAAACTTGACAATAGTGAGGAAAATCAAGGTAATTTCTGATGTATACTCTTCAGTGTTTGAGTTGATGCCCTCTGTGCTGTTTTCTATCGCCTACACTCTACAGTAACACATCAATTATCCACACAGGTATTGGATCACTTCATTTGCACATGAAATGAGGCAGCATGTGTAAACATTTGTTGCATTCTAATAATTGCCTTATATAATTGGTTAGTAGTTACTGTAAAATGTGTAATTGTGTGATTTTGTTACCACTTACAGTATAAGAGAGTCATGTTATATTTTTGAGAGTCATGTTATATTTTTTAGTTTCGACCACTAAAATCTTATATTAATGGGATGCCATTTTTTCGGGTGTATTCAGGCCCAAATTGGCAAATCGGGAGCACCGTGGGTCGGTCTGTTTTTTTGGTCGCGAGGGCCGGTGGTGTTCAGTCACGGTACTGGGTTAAAATCATAGTTGAAATATATAATGGATGCTGTCCCTAGGGTGCCTGCACTCGTAGCCCACACTTTTTATATATTTCTTTCTTGCAGCCCACCGTTCTTTAGGGCTAGGCTACATTCTTGCACTACAGAGCGAAAGTCACCGGACAACACCAGTTTCTGAACATAGCCATATTGAGAAATAGAGAGAGAGTTTTGTGGAGCTGATAGTCTTAATTAGCTTTGTAGCAACTCATTTGGCAAAGGCTTGAATGTAACGGACGTTCATTTATATAAAAAAAAAGTGGCAGCAGCCACTAGTCCAGTTTGCTGCTAACAGTGACAATGAAGAGCCAAGCAGCAGCCATGAGCTCATAATTTCAGAGTGGGCAGGTAGGATTGCTCATTGAGTGAATATTATAAGAATTAATATTAATGAGTAGTATAGTATAGACCTGCTCTATAAAAAGGCCCTGGTATAATTAATTATGCCAGATAATTCAGCACTACATTAATGAAACTGACTTGACTTGATCAGAAAGCTTGGAAAAGGGGAGATTTGTGCTGAAAATTATGACAATTTATAAAATGTGATTTAGTGTCTTTAGTGCCTGCTGTCAGTGTGGAAGGCACATCTACTGGAAGCTGTTGTATCACAGTGTGTGAACAAGCAAACATGATCTGATTAGTTACAATATAACTTTCTATGCCCAAATGTTACAAGTGACCCATTATGCCAGTAAGATCGTCCATTTACTAAACCCAAGACTGAAAGGTTGGATAGGATAAATAGTAATATGAAATATTATACAAAGGAAAAATACATGATGGTGTCATTAGAAAGTGCAATACATTTATTTGATTCTTTATGTCTTTTTATTTGATATTTGTATTAATTATTTTATTTCATTTCATGGTTTGGATATCTGTGAACACTTATTTGCACAGAAAATAGATTGATATTGTTGAACATCATTGTGTTGTTATAAAGAATACTGTTAACTTTTTCTACAAATATACATTGTGAAGCAACATTGTATTTGGAACTACTTTTTACTTTGTACTGGAAATGGTTATATTTTACAACCTTTCTCTGAATTACAAGGCTGTAGAGTACAGTGCGCTATTGTAGACATATACTACGATTTTTATTACATTACAAAATAAAGATTTGTTTTTAAAGATTTTTTGGAAGAATTTAATGTCTTTCTTACTCTCCATATGCCAGTCACTCAATTTTCACTCTCCTCTTGCTAAGTGTACTGCAGTATTGTACTTTAACTCTCACAGCGGCCTCTCAGAGCTGTCATTGGAAGAAAAGTGCTGTTGTGAGTTGCGTTTCTCCATTCACCAGATAAATCTGTCAAACTACAGGTGTGTGTGTGTGTGTGTGTGTGTGTGTGTGTGTGTGTGTGTGTGTGTGTGTGTGTGTGTGTGTGTGACCGTGTGTGTGTGGAGATGAGTGGTTTTTCATGGTGTTAAATGTGTGGCCTGGCATGTTAAACTCATTAAAAAGTAGGTGATCAGAATATACTCATACTGTCTTAAACTATTTAATTCTTGCATTCACACATTTTGATTGATAAGGCTGAGACTTGAGAGCAATTTTTCTTTTTTCTCATATTCACATTTTCTTCTGTCATGCTAACTCTTTCTGTAATTCACTGTGAACCTCTCTCTTGTGGGACTCATTGTTTTCTTTCCTTGGTCTTGTCCATCTGCTTCCTATAACACTGGGGCAGTTTGATCTGGTTTTGCAGAAACCCCCTCAGAAAAATCTGACATTTATTCACGTTCAACCAAAATTGTCCCGTTTTTTCCAACAAAATAACCCCACTAAAAAAACTGTCCAGGCCCTGTTTCAATAGGGTGGTCGAATCTGGACCCAATTAAAACGGGGACCCCCTAAATTTCCTTCACACCCAGCTTGAGGAAGACCCCAGATTAGAGGAATATTTTCCTTATTGCCGACTTTACTTTTTGCGGAATTCCTTGGGATAATAATTGAGCCCATGTGTGCTCGGTATTCTGAGGTGTTCCCGTTTTGGTGGAGTGGATACAAATGGTATGTTGTTACAGCCATCAGGGCGGGCACAGTTTTGACAAATCTGTTTCTTTTCCTCTTCTTCTTTGGCATTTTCACCACAATCCTTGGAACGCTGTTTGGAATTAATAGAAGTGGATTTTTTTTTTTTTTTTTTTTTTTTTTAAGTCTTGGTCAGATTTCCATGTGGGAAGAGGCGGAGGCTTAATTGAGATCAAATAAACAAAGTCACCTGTGAGTGATTTCAGCTTATAATGAGACACATGTTCGCCAGTTCAAATGGGCACACACAAGGCCACACGTACACACTCACCGATTTGATAAGCACTAAAGCAGGTGTTTGTATCACTGCCTTAGTGAAATCCTGCACACGCCATGTGCCTACACACAAATATACTGGCACTGGCTTTTTGTCCAAATACACACACACAGACTCACTAAGGATTAGCCTCGGCTTCTCATAAACTCCGTGACTCAACAGTGAGAGCTTGTGTTCTGCTCCCCTATGCAGTGACCCATCATCCTCCTGCTCCCTCTAGCTTTGTGAGTGCTTTCTAACCGCGAATGAATAGCCACTTGTTCAATAAACCCGGGACGCTGCTTAGGTATCGTAGTTGTCTGCACGGTATTATTCTAAGTGGTAATAATAAGAAAAGCATCAGGACACTGTCTGACTCTCCACTGCTCAGCTGATGGTTCTACCTGTAAGTGGAGTCTGACTTTGATTCATGTCTTCCTAATTTGAATAGACCTGAATCCTCTAAAAACAACATGTAGATAATTCTTATGTGCACACAGACACACACATACAGAGGCTTGTGTGCATGCACCCACAGAAACACTCACACACACACCACACAGGTAATTGTGCCCACCTGGGAAAACATCATTTAGTCAGGCGCCCCTTCCTTTTCCTAACACTGTTCTTACAGTGTGTGTGTGTGTGTGTGTGTGTGTGTGTGTGTGTGTGTGTGTGTGTGTGTGTGTGCGTGCGTGTGTGTCCGTGTGTGCGTGTGTGTGTGTGGAGCGTGCTTTTTGATCGCAAATTGCATTTGACTATAAACACTCCCTAAGCCCTAAACCATCCAATTACAATACTGTATTTTATAAGATTAGAAGTTCAAGGCTTTGAGTAAAATGACTGCTTCTCTGTGCAGGCAACCGACCATGTTGTTGTAAAGTTGACCATCTATCCTCAGTCTTCCAGATATCAAATAAATAGGCCTACCTAATTAAAGGACACGTGCAAATAAAATAGCCTTTTGATATTGTTTTCTTGTCTCCTTTACCTTGTAGAATGAGCGGCCTCTAGGTGCTTGTTAGTCCATATTAGTGATTATAATTATTGTAACATAATCACTAAAGCCTGGGCTGACAGCCACCGTGTTTAGGTCAAATTCCTTCACAGTCTGCTGAATGTGAAGTAAGTCGGGCTACATAAATCTGTGTGTGTGCAAGCAAGTACTGTACTTCAAGGCTCGAGAAACAAACATTTCACAGTGAAATTTATTGTTTTTCACTTATGTGCCGTATAATAGTTCAGGAGGAGGAGAATGGTTGAAAGCACCCAAGCAGTGATGGATATCCATCTGTTCTACTTGTCTACCTAACAGCTATGTGTGCTAGTGTCATGTTTTCTGTCATGCTTTGATCTGACTATGATAAGTAGCAGGCTGTGGCATCACTTGTACACTGTAATGCATCACCAGTTGTTTAAAACAAAAACAAGTTGCAAAGCTTTTAAGTGTTTTTCTACAAAAAGTGTCAAAATAAAGTACAAATCTGTATGTTTTTTGCAACGAGTTTGATGAGAAGACTAGAATCAAAGGGAAACAGCTAGCCTGGCTCTGTCCAAAGGTACCAGCACCTCTAAAGCTCATTAATTAACACATTATACTTAGCTTCTTTTTTTTAATCCATACAAAATGTAAAATGCAGTTATGTACAGGGCTATTTCTTGGGCTTATGCAGTGACTTTCTGGAGACTTGTTGTCACTGTGAGGTTGCCAGGCAACCAACAGAGACTTCCCCAAATATTAAAATAATCCTTTAAACATGCAGGACATTTTCCCCGCCTTTTCTCCTCATAAAAAGGCATAATTGTTATTCTAACAAATGAGTGTGTTTCCTTTGCCTATACACACTGTGTGGCATTTTTGTTAGCCACCTCAATGATAAATCACAAACTGACAAAAGGTCAAACTGACAAAGAACAGAGAAAACACATATTAAGTCAAATAGATTAAGGTTCAAAGTATTGGTATATGCAAACCATGATATATGGCTTTATAGATCATTACACACCAAAAACAAAACAAAACTAGCCTACCTGTATGGCTCAATACAATTAACGGTATTTACAAATATTCGTTTTTTGTGATTTATCCAAAATGACCTGTGTACTTTTAAGGCAAAAGTCTGCGACAAAATGAATGAAGGAGAAAAAGATGGTTAGTTTACTCAATAGATTGCTCCAGCAATGACGTAAAGGCCAGAAGTCTCATGGCAGACACCTGCTGTACTCCGTTTAATAATCACAAACTGATGCCAACAATCTCTCTCTCACACACACACTCACACACACACACACACACACACACACACACACACACACACACACACACACACACACACACACACACACACACACACACACACACACACAGAGTGTGAGCATTTCAATAAACATGGGTAGGTGATCTGCACAGGCCTAACGCTATCTTTGGCATTTCCTCTGCTCTAGTGGCCGCTGTGCCAGGCTGCCATACCATCTGATACAAATTGACACCACTACCAGCTGTTCCCTAACCTCAGTCATGTTAGTATATCTGGCAATTATTTTAAATGCATGATGAGTGTGTGGTTTTACATACTTTAAAGCTACACATGGACGTCCAACACTGACTGTATCAAGTGTTCAGAAAGCACAAGAGGCAGACAGGTCACAACAGTCAGCCCTGTTTCACCAAAACATTTACACAATTTTGTGTTTTTCTACTCTCTCCTCTCTCCACAACCCTTACCTCAGCTCCAGTGTGTCCACTCGCTGTGCCCCATTTAATTGCTAGACCCTGTCATCATCTTACAATGGCCCCAAATCCTCAAAGATTCATGTGATGCATCTTTATTTCTCACTTCTCCCTCCCCTACATTTTTTGCCCATATTGCTTTTGTTTACTTTCACAACTTTTCATTATATGGGATCCTCTGCTGCCATCTACTGGTTTAAATAGATACTGTTAGCAGGTACATTGTGATGGACATCTCTGTGCCATCTTAAATTATGTAAAGCTGCATATCAATTGTGCATTAAAATATTGCCCAAAAAGGATGATGATGATGATGATGATGGTGATGATGATGATGTCAGTTTGTGTCAAATTCATCCATTTCTTTTAATCTCCTTTACCAGCCCCCCCCACCCCCCCAACACCTAAAAATGATGTGTGTCACCAAATGTCTGGTCATATAATGTCAAGTCATTAAAAGACGTTTACTGTTATTTTGAAATAAAAATGGTATTCTTCTCGACATACAGAAAACCAAGACGATTGGGGTCTGGTTCTTTCCACAGAGCAAAGTGATAAGCTGACCTTTAGCAGCAGCATGTGTTTCTGATCAACAACTTGGCAGGGTCTCTAATTAAACAATACAAACTGGCACACAGATAGCTAAAGAGAGACATGGGAGAAATCCCAAATGGTGCTGGTAGAATTTTTTATAGCTAGAAACTATGCAAATAAAAGAAACAGATTATGCATCAAATCATGCATTTTTCAAACATTTGCATAAACACCACCTCAATTCAGAGTCCAAAGCCATCCATAACTATATATAAAAGCATAGTACAGCAGCTTCTTAAGCAAGGACTATACCGTTTTTTAAATCGTGATATACACAATAACAGAAAGAAGGCATTAGTATTTCTCTGTGTCCTGTTAGTTATACTTTCTGGCGGTAATGTCATTAACATCAATAGGCAGACAAGGTTGTACTTAATGCTGAGGCAGAACAGTTTGAAAACCAAAAAGGGGCAGCAAAACTTTCCTCTTCTGTCACTCATAGAAAATGACACAACAAAAAATGCCTAATAGTATTTTTTACTCAACATTTGGTTAGTTCTTTCACGAGCTATATAGAAGCCCAGCGACTCTCTTTCTTTTCACTTTTGCACTCAATATTGTGGCATATAACTGGCAGAAGAACTAAGAAAGATGATACTACTCATATGGAATAAAATGATGTATACATTACAAAAATAGAACAAAATAAATAAGGAATTAACAAGCTTTTCTTTTTTTAGCTGTAAACATTCTTCAAAGTGTTCTAAATCCCTAAACAACCCGACCACAACACCTACCCTCCCCAGTGAAGGACCATCTGGGGTTTCTCACATGACCTTGTAGACTGGCCTGCTATTGCACATGTGTCAACTTATCTTTGTGCCACCTTTTACTTCTATAATTGGAGAGCAAAAACACATGCTGCAGCTTTCATGACATCAGCTACGTATTTTGCTTATAAAAAGAAGGTAACCAAGCCCCATTCAGCTCCATATTTCCCTGAAGGGGCATCAATAGCCATCAGAATGAGGGCAGGTTTATATTTGCTGGTTTTGCTGCCCTGCCTCTTGATTTCATGTGTTCTCTCCCTGCAAGCAAGTGAAGCAGAGGAGACCAAACTCCACGATTTCCTGCCTGATAAAAAGCAACCTCTGGACCCTGATACCACCGCTGATGAGCCCCATGACCAAACCAGCACCGGCCCTGACATTTGGACGGAGGTGAGGATGCTGAGGGACATGGTGGTGGAGCAGAAGGTGGAGCTGAGGAACATGGAAGCCAGGCTGAGGGAGAAAGAGATGCAGGCAGATGATCAGAAGTTGGATCTCCTCCTAACTAAAACCAGCCTGGAGGAGCTGAAGAGAGATCACACTACCACGGAGGAGAGACTGGGAGCCAGTGAGAAGATCTCAGGGCGAGGCTTGATGCCAGTGACAAGCAAGTGGAAGAAATTAAAAAAGTAAATGTGGAGCTGAGGGTTGATCTTGAGAACCATGCAGCACAACTTTTGTCCATAGAAGCCAGAGTGACAGTCGGTGACAGTGAGCTGCAGCTCCTAACACGCAGGATGGATGACTTGCAGGCTCAGAACGCAGCTCAAGAAGTTAAGCTGGCATCTGTAATAGACGGGATGAACACTACTGAGAGCAGGGTGGATAGTCACATCAAAGAGAATGCAAAGGTGGCATTTTACGCTGCTTTGTCAGACTCACAAGGTGCAGGGCCTTACAATACTCCAACAGTCCTAAAGTTCATCGAGGTCTTCACCAATATTGGTGGCGCCTATAGTCCAACCACTGGCTTCTTCACTGCACCGCAGAAAGGAGTGTACTATTTCAGATTTACAATATGTGGTCATACAGCAAAGGGCCTCATGGGAGTGCAACTATTTCATAACGGGAGATCCATAATGTTTGCTGTTGCTCTAGAGCTGAATGTTGGTGATGAGTTACATTTGGTCCTCCCAGAGGAGTATGCAATCTTTGATAATGAAACCAATCACAGCACATTTAGGGAATTTTTGCTTTTCAAAATGTGATGCCAATCTAATACAATTTGGAACAACCCAACAAAATTAAATACATTAAAATGAATTCATTCATTAATTGATTAATGTGTTTTTAAAGTCTACTCAGTCAATGTAATAGTATATAGTAGTAGGCTATAGTAATAATATTTACCATCTTCAATTATCAGCATAACTTTATAATCACCAAAATAAATAAATATACTTAATCTATAATTTTCATTTTAATTTTGTTTCTTCTATCGCTTAGTGGATTTTTTACATCACATGTTCAAACCAGGGACTATTATATGTAACATTTCACAGTATGAAATTACATGTTAATTACTGCAACACTCTCATTGGTGTTAAAGGGATGCCTGGAGTTTGATTGTCAGGTCCAAAGATGTCCCCAAAAACACATTATATTTTGTCCAGAAGATGGCAGTCTTAGGTCACTACATGCACAGACAGATGTGTGGCCTGGGGAGAGTTTTGGGATAGTAATGAAAAAAAACATCATAAATCAGCTGTATATGTCCCTCCATTGGCTCATAAGTCTGTCCAATATGTATGTATAGACAGACAGAGAGAAAGAAAGAGAGAGATAGAGATGTTGGAATACACAGTATAAACTGTTGATTATAGCCTTCACACTATTATAATGCAATAGCCACATCACCCCTGAAAAAACAGCCATGCCAATGTAAAGCAAGTGATCTACAGATCTACATGAGGGCAGTTGGAAAACATGATGGGATCAGCTGGAGCACAATGTGATATCTTTCCTCCCCTCAGTCTGTGGACCTTTTTCACATCACGGTTTGGGCAGCGGTCCAACAAAACAATTAGCAAGTATGGGAATCCCGGCCCTGCTCTAATGCAGACCCCTCCCTCCCTTTCTCTAGCTCTCTTCCTCTCTCGCTCTCTGCAGCTGGCCCCAGGAGAGAGGCGGCCAAGTTTATTTTCTCCACGGTGGTCCCTTTGAGGTGGCGGCGAGGCCCCTGCCATGCCGCCGCTGATGTATTAGGTGAGGGTCCTTGAAGAGATGTCGGTGGGACTCTTTTATTGCTATAGCACTCACTCTTCCTTCCTGGTAAAGGATACTTCTTACTGTCCTTTCTGCGTGGGCAAAGTGAAGTGAACAAGTATGTTTGATTAAAGTCAGCCACATCCCTCCTCTTAGTCACTGTATCAATACACAAACAATATCTCCATGACAAATGAGAAAACTCCATTTGTTATTGAAGCATGCAAAATGTTCTTTAGTAAAATGCATAAGTATTATTGGCAAATTGTTCTCAAAGTGTCAAAAGCAGAAGCACTCATTGGGAAGTAGAAGATGTATAGCATGAAAGAAAAGATACCTAGTAAAATACAAGACTTCCTTCATAGCCTACCTCAAAAGAATGCAATTCTGATTGTCATTACAATTTACAAGGCTATTTGTCTTAATACAAATAGCCTATGTGTTTTATTAGAAGGCCTTTACATATGATGGAATTATAATGCAGTGTTTGGCAGGTTATGCTACCAGTGAATGCATGGACCATTAGAGAGAGAGAGAGAGAGAGAGAGAGAGAGAGAGAGAGAGAGAGAGAGAGCGTGTCAGACTGCATAAATAACTGTCGGCATGATGTAAACATAGCGGTCATAACCCGAGCGAATTAAAACAACTGGTCTGGGCGGGATTAAATTTTAGCCCGCAGGTTTTCTACAACTTTCAAAATGTCTAAAATGTCCTCTGACCTCCAACAACTCAACTCTTTGCAACTCTCTCCGCTCCTCACTTATGTTTGGCTGAATCCTATATAGTTTACCACAGTTAATTAGCATAGCATACATGTAATTAGGCTGTACCTAAAAATACCATCCGACACTCATTTCGTAGTGATATTGTTTCACATGTAAACTTGTGAAGTGGCGTTGTTGTTGCTATAAAGAATAAGCCACAGCTTTACACAGCATAAATTATGGTCTAATATTGTTGAGTGACCTGTTATATTAAAACATTTAAAAGTGGAATTATACCAGTATTAGCTCATTATAAGTCTCACATTATTTTGCCGAGTTTCTTTAACTTGTTGTGCATTTATCATTGAAATTGGCAGGGAAATAAACTTAAATTGACTTGTTTAAACTACAAGAGGACTAACTGCTTTTAGGGTCCCAAATAGTCTTTGAAGGCAAACGTGTGTTTATGTAATGACAACCGCGTCCACTGTTATCTTTTAGAAACAACAGAGAGACACGTATCTGCATTGACGCTTCGTTGGTGCTCAGGTTCTGCTATTGTGAAGGAGTGGAGTGATAAGAAGGGTTACCAGGTCAGAGCATTGGCCCACACACGGAAATAAAACAGAAATAAATGGAATAAAAAAAATAAAACATTCAATACACACAAGGTGTAAAAGTGATACAAATATATTTTATATACAAATCTGTACAACCATTTGAGACAGTGGACACATCCATCCATCATAATGCAGCCGCCAAAACAGGCTTGCATGAGTAAAAATGCATCTGCAGAGTATAAAAAAAGCAATTTAAAACACAAACAAGCAATTTATCTTTGAACCAGCAAAGACAAAGATAGGTGACAGAAATGCATTTAAATAAAATTCAACTTTTCTTTACGGGAACGAAGGAGAGGGGATACTCTCTCTCTCTCTCTCCGTTATTCCCACTCAAAGTCTGCGGAGATGAGACGTGCATTTCAGTCACAATCTTTTTTTAAATTGTCTTGGAAAATCATATTTCCTTTGAAAACGTACAAAGGTGTCCGCTTGGTTTCGTCATGACGCCGTTGTTCCACATAACCGGGTTGTGTTCAGCATCTCCTTCAACTCGTTCTCCGGCTTGCCTGCAACCATGAAAGGCCACGTCTGCGGAGGAAAATACAATCAATTAGGACCGACAGCTTCTTACAATACAGTTCATCAAGTCATTAAATCGAAGTCAGACAACAATTCATACCAATTACGTGTCAATGAATCACCTGCACGGTTCAGGTGAACATAATGGATTTCAGGCAGGAACGGACACCGGATGTTTATGCATTGAATAAAAAAAGTATAATTATATGATTTAACATGTATCTAATCGACTCAACAGTGTATGGGTTTATAGCAGTGTCTCTGCGATAAAAAAAAAAAATCCAAATGGTTATTTGGAGATCTAGTATGATATTTGGGATATTGCACAATTATTTAAGCTATTTTCAATTAATAATTGAAGGCCCAGTTTTATACTGCATCAGCTGCAATATTTCGAAAAATGTTAGGCCTTCATTCATCGTAGCATTATGCTTCATAAAGGGTTATATTTGTTCTGAGTTTTGCCATAAAACAGCAGCATAAATAGAAATTGTTGCTTTTACGCTCTCATGCACCTGCTTTACAAAGCTAACATCCTCATATGTCACATTGGTCCCAATGAGGCCTAGCAAGAGTCTGCAACCCAGGTTAAAATCATTACAGATCTATATACTCCAGTTGTGTAGCATTAGATACAAAATATTATTATAATTAGGCAAACAAACCATCATCATTGATTTGACAAAATTCAAATTTTCAGGATGTTTTTGAAACTTCACTTTAACTTTCCCTCACTCAGATTTTTTTTTTTTTTTTCCAACATAGGCTAAATCAACTTTTAGCTGGGTTTTCCCTCCACTCTAGCCCAGTCTCACCAGGTTAACGGGGTGGATATATCCGTTTTCATATTTGTCGTTGGCCAGTATCTGCCGGAGGTGGGCGATGTAGCTGGACGCCAGGCGCAGTGTGTCCAGTTTGGAGAGCTTGGTGTCCGCTGGTACCCAGGGTAAGGTGGTCTTCAGCCGGGAGAAGGCTTTGGACAAGACGCGCATCCTGGCTCTCTCCCGGGCGTTGGCCGCGTTTCTCTGCACATGCTTGCCCTCCTGCTGTGCCACACCCTTGGGTGCCGTTTTCCTGGACGCTGTCTTCCGTTTCTTGCCCGGCGCGTCGTTTGCGCAAGTGCCCTCGCAGTTGGAGCTCTCCTCCGTGCTCTCGTTGGAGTCTTTACCGGAGGAGCCAAACTTCAGAATGCCGTCCAGGAGCTCGTCGTCGACATCGCTGAGAGACCCGGTGGACATGGTGAACTGTCTCCAACTGCCGTAGGCTCAAAACATGGGAGCAGGAAGCAGAGGCTGGACACGAATGAACAGGGTGGTCAAACGCATGTGTTCCTCAACTGCTAACTGTGCGTGAACAGAGCAGATAGGAACAGACTTTTATCTCTATGGATAGAGAGGGCGTTACCTCATGCTGGGAGGAGACACTGGTGCTGATCTAAGATGCTGGTCCCCAAAGGGTTCCAGGATCCCAAGGGAAATGTGTTGAAGGGACCCTGGATGGGTCCCCAGTAAAATGCAGAATATAACGTTTATTTTAACCGCAGTTTAACTCACTAAGTATTTATTAAAACGTCCTCTTACAGTTGCACTTACATGTGACTTTTTGTCTTTTGGCTTATTTGAAGCTAATGTGCTTGCACTTGATTTCTGCTGCAGACTTTGGACCTTCGTGGTTGAAAGCACCTAATTGGAAGTACCTTTGGATAAAAGCGTCAGCTAAATGACATGTAATGTAATGTATTCCTTTTGGAAAATGAACAATTGCGAAAAAATGGATTAATTAGCATACTGATGTATTTTATTTACATAAGGAACCCCTAAGGGGAGGCTGAACTTTACTTTGTGATTCATAGTATATCTGTAAAAAAGAAAGAAAAGTCTGGGGCCTATAAACACAGGCTCAATCTGTAATATTCACATATGTTTCAAGATTTTAGACTTTTAACCTTTGTCCGTCCTGATTGATTGTGGTTACAAATATTACTGATGTAAAAATAATAATAATTTGGGAGTGATGGCAGGTTCTAATGTGCAACTCTCATTTTTGTTGCACTTTTAAAACCTGAAACATTTTTTTTTTCAAACTTTGGTCAACTTGATTTTTATGTATCATCTTGTAGATGTGATTTTCATTAGAATGTTTATTCTCATAGAAATTAGATAAAAGAAAATGCTGCATTTGATTATTTTGTTTTCTATAATATTATATTAAAGAGGTTGCGTTGCTCCCTAAATCCAAAGTTGTAAAACTAAAATACTAAATAAATCATAAATCAATACTTACATAATAATATTGTAGAATTTACCTTACAATTAAAATGTCGAAGTATTTGGTATTAGCCTGTTCCACTCACAGCACCCACATAACTTTCAGCACATCTTGCCAGTTAACAGGATAAAGTGCAAGGACAAGGGGGTGTCACGTCTCAAATGGCTAACTGGCGCCTTGGTCGCCTCTGATGTAATGGATACCCCGGCACCCACAATCCCCTGTTTGGCCTTCCACATCATTCCACACTGATGCTCCATGCACCGGTCCACTCAGGGCCAAGTCCAAACAACAAAATCTCTGGAGCTGCTTTAAGTGGAAAACGTTATGTTGCACCAGGGGAGTACCGATGATAGTCATTTGCATCTCGCTGACTTCCTTTTTATATAAATTGTTCATTGTCAGTGATACTGAGACACTGAAACATGTGTTGTGTACCTAAAGCAGTACATCTGTGTGTGTGTGCGTGTGTGTGTGCGTGTGTGTGCGCACAATGCTTTTGCCTGCACAGCTGATGCATGTGCATGGATCAGAGGTGTGTCTCTTGAGAGCTGACCTTTAACCTCTTTGCTTCCGGTGTCACAGTGCATCTAAACAGGCACCAGCACATACGATTTAGCCACTAGCCACTAGCCACTTTTGGAAATAGGTTTACAGGACTGACACTCGAGGAAAAGAGAGATAGCACTACACAGAGCAGACAGAAAGAGAGAGAAAGGAATAGATAGGTGAGGGGACGGAGGGAGAGCAAAGAGAGGAGGGGGAGGGGCTTAATCTCCTGGGTGGGCTGGAAATCAAAGCACTTTGTGGAAAAGTAATAATAGAGTCTGCTAGATTGATGATCACCTCTGAGATACATGGATCCAACAGAGAGTTACAGAGAGAGTCAGGGAGAGGGAGATGAACTAAAATAGCTCATGAAAGAGCACAGCCCTGTGTGTCAGAAAAACACTGACCCTAATGTAATACCGTCATAATTATCATTGGCACTTGCAAAGGCTAACGGCTCTGCATGTGAATGGTAAAATTATGTAAAACGATTGTTTAGGAAACCTTCTCAGTGATCGCTTTTTTCCCACTCAGAGACCCGGTCACACACACACGGTGACATGAGACAACAGGTGGAGGGGGGGGGGTGGTAGTGAGAAAGATGGAGAGAGAAAAAAGAGGGGACCCTGGCCGTTATGGAGGGACTTGCTGCTAATTAGCCGGTTTGGGGTCAAAGGTTAGGCTGGTTGTGTGATGTCACCACGAAGGGACGGGTTCCAGATGTTGCTCGCAGGGCCACCGAGGGGGACACCTGATACCTCGGGTCATTATCATTTCTCTCTCTATCACACACACATGCACACAACACCTTTTTTAAATGCATATGTTGAGACACGGTGGATCTATATGTGAAATTGTTATGGGAATATCCTGTAGGAGAATACATAATAACATGCTCCAGGGAGTGTGAATTTGTTGTGATTACAAAATATTTAAATGGTCCGATATCTGTGTGGGTGAGCACTAAAAATTGTTAACTTGATAACACAGGCAGCCAATCAGCTGGGCGCCGACGTTGTTAGCCATTGACCAGACTTCCAAATACACAGGACTACCTGTGAGTTTTGGCAGATTATTTTCTGCAATCACATCTAGACCCACTAAAAAGAGACAGCTAACACAAGCTAGACACCCTCCTATAATGTATGGAAAATATAACACTGTGTGCAGGAGCTGCTGATGACTCTACAGGCGTTGAAATAACATGATTGAAAATTAACGGCTTGTGGGAATCAGTGCTTAACGTTAGCAAGTTAGGCTAAAACACGGGAAACTCCCATCGAGAGCCTTGAAACTTAGATACTGTTTCCACAAATATGTCAATTTTTTTTCAATCAGGATTTCAAGTGCCATTGCTTTCTTACACAAACAAGTGAGATTTCAAATTTGACTTAAAAATCTTAAAACAAAAATGGAAACTGAAAACAAGAAAAAGCTGTAATTGATGTTAAAAGCTCCTGTATCTTCACTGTGACATTAGTTTATCAACAGTGCTCGCTCTTATTCCCAATAATTAATCTGGTTATGAAGATTAAAAGTCCCTTTTACCTCTATCAAATTTCATTTTTTCAATTGGATGTTCTCATAGACACACTTTCATAAAAACTTGTTTTTCTCATCTTCTTTCCTCACCCAATTTTTCCAACCTTAACTGAAAAGGGCAAAAACAATTTGAGGAGAATACAATTCAGAGAGGAACAGTTGAATAATGTAAGAGAAAGGGAGCATAATCTGTAGCAAAATATTGGTTTATTTATTGGCAAAACATTCCACTTGAATTTTTATGTGACATAGGCCTATATAAAAACAGAAATAACAAAAAAATGAAAAAGAAAGAAAGAAGTTGCTTGGTGGCTGTAAAGAACAGAATGAGAAACTGTAGGCTAATCTTAGAGTGAGGCTTGGGGTGAGAAAAACATCATCCATCTTTGTCTAAGCACTCCAGTTCCCTGTCTCTTTTCACAGCCACACACACACACACACACACACACACACACACACACACACACACATATGCAGAAATTGGTTTCCGCCTCAGTTCAAGTACCTCTAAAAAAAGAAGAAAAATCAAAGTAAAACAATTAAAAGAGAGGTTGCAGAAAGTGCACAAATACAGCAGGGAGTGGTGAAAGCCGTGGAAAAAAAAAAGGATGTGATGGACAAACTAGGCAATAAGAGAGAATTATGAAGAAGTTTATCGGAGTGGGAATATCATATTATATTTCAAAAAGACTACAATCCTTTGATATTCAGTGACAGGAACATCCGGGGGGAGGCTAACAGTGATTCTCCAGAATAAGACTGATATTCTGTCACAGTGTAGGTTAATGACCTGGAAGTCTTGTCCTTACAGTGGGAGGGAGTTGGAGTGTATTGGTCTCTGGAATGTTTGCACACATTATCTGCATAAGTGCATATGTGTGCATCTGTGGTAAATGTATTGGGTTTCACGATGTGTGTGAAGGATGGATATGGATGTGGTGGAACGTATCTGAAGAAATCGTGTGATATGCAGGGCTGCTTACAGTAAACGTCCTCTCCTGAACCTCACTGACCAATCAGATGATATGAACAATAGTGTGTTTTGACTAGAACAAATCTGGGACGTTCTCAATGTGCTCAAAGACGTTGTATTAGCTTGAATAAAGGAGGATAATGGTGGACATTTTCACACCCGTACCTGTTCAATTAAGTGCATCGACACCTTTGTGTTTTTCAGCTGTTTTTGTAAAGATCTCCGTCCACACTGAAACACCTATTCTATAGGATAGTGGCTAATGACTCTAACAACAAAACTGTGCATCTCAGTCAACATCTGCTTAGTCAAGAGTAACCCCTGCAATGCTGTGCTGAGTCACTGATGAAATCCCTATTCCACAATCACAAACACCAAAAATCATCATAAATACAACTTAATTACAGCCTCTGACCAGGTCATTGGCTTTCAAAAGCACAGTTTTCCACTCGGCCACAGGGCCAGCGTTTTCAGATTTATCAAGTTTTACAAGCAGTTTCGAAGTTTTATGATATGATTATGAACAACCTGTGTGGATGGAACGACAACAAAAGATGTTCCCTGCAAAGTGTTTTCACTTCCTGCATACAAAGTCCGCAGAAAAACAAGACGCGGAAAGTTTGACGTTGTTCATGTATCCTTGTTCATGTACCCTTGGGCTTTATGAATCTGTGTCATTAAAGTTAAAGGACAATTACGGCGTAAAATGAACCTAGGGGTTAATAACATATTTGTACCTAGTCGAATGTTCTCTGGGACGTGTTTTCATGCTAATCGAATGCGTCTCGTTTCATTTTACGCCGGAATAGTCCTTTAAGAGAGGAGAGGAGTGTGTCTGTCTGACCACACCTTTTAGTTTGATGTTCCTCTAGCCAACTTAAAGTTTCTTTAAAGCCAGTTGTCATAGCGATAGGAAGACACATCAAAACAGACAGATGGCAGTCAGGAACAAATCAACCATGGGAAAGAAGAATAGAGAGAAACAGAGAAGTAACAGTGGCTCGGCTCAGAATACACACACACACACACACACACACACACACACACAGAGTGTTACTTAAGTTGTATTGGCTTGAACTTGAATTGGCAGAGTGCCCAAAGTGGCCTGTCGGAAGTAAGTGAGACGTGATGCAGCTGCAGTTTGAGTGTGTTTGTGTGTGAACATGTGTTGTGCTACAGTATGGCATTTCTCTAACCTCTGCTGCAACCTCTGGTCTAACTTGTGACCTGCTGATCGGATGCACAGATAAAATGTGTGTGTGTGTGTGTGTGTGTGTGTGTGTGTGTGTGTGTGTGTGTGTGTGTGTGTGTGTGTGGCTTTACTTGTCAGCACCGGGCAGTGTAGGACAGTGCTGGGTTTCAGAGTCAAAGGTCTGGTCTCTGTCACTGTGAGTGATGCTACAGTTAATAAACAGAGAGAGGGAGAGGGACACTGCTCAGTTTTCTATTCCACACAGTTGGACAGTTTGGATGTGTGTGTGTGTGTGTGTGTGTGTGTGTGTGTGTGTGTGTGTGTGTGTGTGTGTGTGTGTGTGTGTGTGTGTGTGTGTCTGTGTGTGTGTGTGTGTGTGTGTCTGTGTGTGTGGTTTGATCCTCCAACAGACCAGAACTCCCAGCACCCTACTAAATCCTTCACAGCAGCCGTTTGACCCCCCCTCTCCACTGTCCCCTCTACTGACTCCACTCTTTGTTGTTGGATGTCTGGTCAACTCCATCCAGCCAAAACAAATAGAGTCAAAACAGTTGAGCAAAAGCAAGCTTTTCAGCCAAGATGCAGCCACACACTCAATCCTGTTTAAACACTAATACCTGTAGTTTAAAGTGGTATTCATCTTTTATTCATTCTTCATCTTAAAGATTTGTGGTGTGATGTTTGCAATGTTACACAATTCTAAGTTTAGAGCTTCTCGGCGTGCCTTACAGAGACTCAACATTAATTTTAGAGATTACATTCATGATTTAAGATTCAAAGGAGGAATGCACAAATCACTGGGGTTCAAGTGTTTAAGTAAAGGATTTCATAAAGTACCGTATATTCAAGACAGAATCATTTCATATCTCTATATCTCTGTAAATGAAAAAGAGATTTAATGTCAGGATTATCATTACACACACCTAATTAGCGATGTAATGCTGGACCTTCACTGATATTATTCACACCTTATTACTCAGGCTGTTGTTAACGCAGAGGGTGATGATGGAGAGGGATGATAAACAGTGCTGCGCTCTTATTGGCTGGATCAGGTTCTGTGCTTTGATCCTCTTTCTCATTACTCAGGAATGGGGTGGGGAGCGACAGGTGTGTGTGTCTTTTTGTATATGTAGACATTTTTGTAACACGTTACATTAAATAAGTGGTTACCAAGGAGGATAAAAATCTGTTTGTAGAGTATTATATTTATTGTGTGTAAGTGCAGCGTCTTTATTTTATTTTGAAAAAATATAATTTTTTCCCTTGATGAAGTAATCTCACCACATTATATCTCCTCTGTCTCAGTGGGCCGGTTAGCTCATAGTTGCACACAAACAGACCACTGATACAGACACACACACACACACACACACACACACACACACACACACACACACACACACACACACACTGTTTATCTATAACTTTCACTGGCATTCAGTGGTAATTACTGTAGATCACTGTGCAGAGGGAGAGTATTATCAGACCCCAGGAAGAGAGATAGGAGCAGTCCCTAAAGACACCACTGTGAGTAGTGTGTGTGTGTGTGTGTGTGTGTGTGTTTGCATTTATGTATTTCTTTGCATGTGTCTCTGTGGAGAGGGGGTGTTAGCCTGCTCTTGTCCACATGAACAAACTCCAGGCCCAAGTAAGATACACCCACATAACCTGCCGATATCTCCGGGTAAACCATCCAGAACTGCTGATAGCCGGAGACGTGTTGACTGCCCCAAATGCAGGAAAACCTCTGCCTTCGTGGTTGAAGACATTACACATACCGTCATCCCACCCTGGCTGCTTCCCCTCCAGCCTGCAATCTCCCTCCAGGTCCCATAGGGAACCGTCACCCCCACCAGGCCCAGCATCGAGGCTCCTCCTGGGCTACTCTGCTGATACTCCCCTCCTCTAGGAGTGGGCCTGATGTACAGGGAGGGAACTTCTACAAACTTGCATGTACAATTTCTTACACACTCTCACACACACTGTACACCCACATAAAGCCAGTCATAGAATATACAACAACAAATCTCCTACACTCGTGTAATATAAACATGAAAAGCCATCGGTTGTATTTATGACAGAAAAGTGGAACTGGAGACAAGGAAATAAAAAAAACAGCCAAAGAAAAGAATTTGAAATTATTAAATAGAGCGGACATTTTTGGCTGTTTAGACTTGTGATTTGGCATATCACTCAACCGATGGTGTGTGTGTGTGTGTGTGTGTGTGTGTGTGTGTGTGTGAAGATTAAGGTAGCTGACCTTAGCAGCACCTTCGCCCATCTCATTTCAACCTAATCTGTGTTTGCGCGAGTGTGTGTATCAGTTCTCCCACGAGACACAGACATAATGCTACCGGAGGCTAACAGGAGATGACTAAGAGGTGAGATGTGTTGTGATAAAAAAAAGCCCCTGACACATGCACATACACACACATACACACACACACACACACACACACACACACACACACACACACACACACACGTCTAACATCAAATCTCAAGAGACCCCTAAGATCCTCTGAACCCCAAGTCCCAAGGCAGGAAGCAGACAAGTGTGTGTGTGTGTGTGTGTGTGTGTGTGTGTGTGTGTGTGTGTGTGTGCATATTAGCTCATTAGTGTGCACGTGTTTGTTTGTGTGTGTGTGTGTGTGTGTGTGTGTGTGTGTGTGTGTGTGTGTGTGTGTGTGTGGTGTGACCCAAGCTCCGGTGCAGCTAACAGACAGGTCCACTTAGTAGCGGAGGGCAGACACAACAGCACCTTACCTTTATGGCGTAACCACAAACAGATGTCTGCTGATCTCTGTGCTAAATGTTAGCTGTAGAATTTATTACATTATCATGCTGAATTACAGAGTGCAAGTGCATGTTCTTGCATATTCATCTGATGACGCCACACTGCAGGCACTTGTTAGAAAAGAATATCTGTACTTTATTGTTGCCAGACTGACTGACATTTTAAACTCTTAGCTATCTGCTTCTTTTAAGCATTTTAAGAGTTTCATAAAAAGCACCATTGTAACCGTGTTCTTACATCTAAATCCATTATAACAGAGGCAGGCCTCTCACTTTTCCAACCATGGCAGAATGCAATAAAGCCATGCTGCACACATCTAGCATTTTGCATAAAGTTTGTGTTATCTGATCAGATCACAGTAAACCCACCTACCTCATATCAGAAGCATTGGATTTCTGAGGGCAGTACTGGTTCAAATAATTCCTGTCTGTTAAAATGATCCATAAAAACAGAAAACGAAGAAATAAAAAAAAAACACATCTGGTTCAGAAAATCACACTAGAAATAGAACTTAATACGAAGCTAACACGGTCACTATGATATCTACAGCTAGTACCTATACTAAATGCGATAATGGCTTAAAACTAGATTATTTGCCAACCAATTGAATGTGATTTTAATCATTTAGTGTCAACTAAACTCACACGCACACGATTCTGTCCTCCATCACACACAAATCGAATCCTGCTCTTACAAATCCATGTTGTGCGCTCTCAAAAGGTTTGACTTTCAAACTGATTAGCGCTCCACTTTCTTTTGTACTGTTTTTTTTCCACTTTCCTTTCATTCTTTATGTGTAGTGTGTTTATGTGTATAACTCGCTTTCCCTCCTGTTGCCTTTCTTCGGTTAGGCAATTACCTACTCTCATATTCCAAAAGTGCTGTTGCTCCTGAAAAACACACACACACACACACACACACACACACACACACACACGGTATACACGTGAATCTCTTTTTTTCTTGCTCTTCCTCTCACTCACTTAGACTGTGGTTTATCAGCTGTTGTCCAGCTGTTTGGTTTGTATTTACTTTTTGGCTATTTATTTGACAGCAGCATGCAGCAATTGACAGCAGCATTTGACAGCAGCATGTTGAGAAGTGTGTGTGTGTGTGTGTTTGTGTTATTCTTAGTTTTATCATCATCATCATCATCATCATCATCTCCACCACACTTAATAGTTTTAATTTTTAGCTAAATAAGTTTGCTTAAAAACTCAACTTCAACTTTTTAAATAAATAAGTAAAAATCATCATTGCCGTCATGATATGACACATTTTACTACTGATAACAGTAAATGTATTTCTTCTTACTACATAGCAAAATGATTAACACCAAAAATCGATTATTTAAATGAAATTATCATTTTTAGTGGATTCACAGAGGCAAGTAGATCCATACGGAACTTTTTATGTAGTGTTCAGTTTAGGTAATTCAGTAGTTGGGCATAGAACATATTACATTGGAGATACAGGGGCATAATTTTGGGTTCAACATTGGGGGGGTTAAGATCTCTACCTTTGACCAGAATTGAAATTTTGAACTTCAAACACTTCATTTTCTGCATTCTGGTGAATTTGTCTGCATCAATTTATGGTGCAAATGTCTTTATTTATGTAAAGGAAATTATAATAGGTTTTTGGGGTGCACTGGCTAGTTTTGATTATTGGGAGGGTTGTAACCACCCGCCCTGTAAATCACGCCTATGCAGTATAGCCATCTGTGTTACAAATAAAGGTATATCTGGAGGCATCTGGACTTTCCAGGACTGATGATGCCTCACTCTGTTTTTCCTGCTTTTTATACTACACTCTTTCTTCTTGGTTTTGGGGGAAAAAACACAGAGCAGATCCATCAGCGAAATGGTGGTCCTTATCTATCTCCTTCCCCCTGGATGCTAATTAAAGATAATAAACCTTGCAGATCATTTCTCCGCAGCTCCAAACTCACCGTCACCTCTGCTCCTCTCGCACCAACACTCACATGGCCAGATGGGAGCTTGGGAGATGAGAGCACGCACACAATACACTTGCCTGACACATGGTTGTGGGCTTTCCCTGAGGCAGCAGGTGTGTGTAAACTAAAATGCTGTCGATAGTCGCATAGGCAACACTGAAATGCATGTTTAAATAAGCATTGAATGATAAAAATAGTGTCAAGGGCTTTTAAATACACATAACGCTACATCTTTCAAACACATGCCTGCATGCACAAACATAAACGCACACAGATTAATTTCTTTATGTCTAAGTTTAAACCCCTCATTTATCTTCACTCCACGCCTTAAACACAGGTGTTTGGAGAGCTTACAGATGAGTCTGATGCCAGATATCATGCTATCATGTAACTATGTTCAAGTCCTCTCTTTCACACACAATTGTTTCCCACAGAAAATTCCCCTCTACTTCACTTAACACAAACACACAGACTGAAACATTTCTTTTCCCCCCCACTCACCAGCTCATTCAATACGCAGATATTTATTTAGCTCAGAGAGACAGAGAGTCTCATGAGCAGACTGGCCCTGAGATTTTTATTGAGCAAGAAGATAAAACGAGGAGTTCTGCTCTGTGTCAATTAGGGCTAAAATGGCCAGAAGATTCGTCTGATGAAATGGAATAAACTGTCGTGGTTATCTTCCCTGGCTGCTGCAGTGGAGTAGAGCCAAAGAGAAGGAGAGGGACCACATACGTACGCCCATGAAACTACACATTGTTACACAGGCACAAAACCATTCACACACACACAAATCTACTCCTCCTTGGTATTGCCCAGGTCTGTATTTATCCCTAACCATAACAGAGCAGGCAGATAATGGCTGATGGGACTGTCGTAAAAATAACCTGGCACACGTCTGTTTGGATTAACCTTGTCTCCTTACTCCTTCTTTCTCCTTCTTTATCCCTCCATCATGTTTTATTGCTCTTTTCTTTTCCTACCATTCATTTTCTATCTATCTATCTATCTATCTATCTATCTATCTATCTATCTATCTATCTACAAAACACACTAGTACACTAAAAATTTCCATGACACACATTCTCTTCTTGCTCTATTTCTAATATGGTGCATGTTTATTTTGGAAGAGTCTTATCGACAGAAAAAGCAACAGGGGCTGCTTATTTTTCCTCCAAACTAGCCTCTCTGTTTGCACAAGATATAAAATACTTGTCCAAATATGTTAAATCTGAATCTGAAGAGGAAAACAAGACAAAGAGTACAAAGAAAGAGCATGTATCAACCACTTCCTTTGTGTGTGTGTGTGTGTGTGTGTGTGTGTGTGTGTGTGTGTGTGTGTGTGTGTGTGTGTGTGTGTGTGTGTGTGTGTGTGTGTGTGTGTGTGTGTGGGCATCGGTGTATAAAATGTTATGCTTAAGCTAGTACTGAGTAATAATAACCTCACCTGTTTCCAGTGGAGTTCCCCCACAACATGAATCATTGCATTGATTCCCAACATTGTTAAATGTCAAATTTATGAATTTTTTTGAACTTGCAAATCTACTGTATGTTGCAGTCTTACCACTCTCATCAACCCTCATATGCAATGGTTTCTAGCAAAACACTAATAATCCCACTGTTTGCTACCTGTCCAGCACCAAACAGCAGACAGAGGAAGTTAAAGTGCCTGGTTGATCATCTACAGTAACAAGCTAAATAGCTAGATTTCTTTCTCAGGAGTTGATGACCAAAACAAAGCTAATATTGCATTTACATTTGTCAGGTAGCCTTACAAGATTACTCCAAATGAATGTAATGGTGCTCAGTGGCTGCAAAACACATAATTGCAATTGGCAATCGTATGCTAACACAATACTCTAACAACTTTATGAGCTAGGATATGATGTTTGTTTGATGTTTATGTGCCTCCTCGTGGCTGCATTGCAGCTTTCCAGATAAGGATCATTCCCAAATCAAGTTAATTGTTGTTTTAGTGGCCAAAAACCAAACTTCAAGGCCCAATGCTTGAGTTGCTGACTTGTTAAGATGAACCTTTGTTACCCAGGATGCCCCTTTCGAATGAGTCATGCTCAATAAAACCGGAAACAATTATGTTGAAAACCAACAACAAGACAGTTGATAATTTCAGTAAACTCTCTGAACTCCAAAGGAGGACATTGTGAGCCTGTAAAATGCTGATCCCTGTGTCTGATGAGAATGGGAGGCCAATATTTTATATCCCTGTGGAGGACGGGGATACAATATATCTGACATAGCTTTATTGGCTTACTCTTTAATGACTTCCTGCGCAGAGTGAGACTGAAGGAGACAGAGGGAGTCTAACTCGGTGAGAATCTTTCTTTTTTTACTCTTTTTTTGTGTCTGGACTTTCTTTGAACCATATATGCTCATTACCTCATTACCTGTGTCTCTGCTCCTCACACCAATGGCTGATTCCACATTCGCCTCTGTCTACCACTTTCATCGTCATATGGAGAGACTGTATAGTAAATACCTCTTCAACATGATAAGTATATGACTTTGTCCATGTATTCCTTAGTGCACCTCTCTCTCTCTCTCTCTCTCTCTCTCTCTCTCTCTCTCTCTCTCTCTCTCTCTCTCTCTCTCTCTCTCTCTCTTTCTCTCTCTCTCTCTCTCTCTGGATGGCTAAGATGGGGTTACTAATGAGCACATGTTCTGATGATGAAGCCTTTTTCCAAGAATCTTTTCTCCCAAACGCCCGTGGCCTTTGGATGACTCCCCAAGGAGACCATTAATTTAGATATCAGTATGTGTGTGTCTGTGTGTGTGCGTGGGCATGCATTTGTGTGAGTGTGTGTGTGTGTGTGTGTGTGTGTGTGTTGCTTGCATATGAGTGGGAGATTTTTGTTGCTTTGTTTTATCTCACACAGACGCAAGTATGAGCAAAAGCAGATCAATTAGAAAGTGTGTGCATGTCTGCAAACATGCAACAACAACGCACACCGTACAAAACCATACTCCCAAACTCTTAGCCGCTAAAACACAACAACCCTTATCACATATCCCTCCTTCCTATCATCATTCTACACCTTCACCCCAACTCGCTCCCCAAACGCCACCCCAAAACATCCTTCTATGTCAACACCTCCCACCCCCCATTCCACCCAAATTCAGACCTTTACCAGCACAAAGTTTAGAAGACTCTTTAAACACACACACACACACACACACACACACACACACACACACACACACACACACAGATACAGCAAAAGAGATAGTTTTGGCACCCACCCTCTCCTCCTACATACATTAACATACATAGTTTACATTGAGATACACACTGACAATGATGCATTTCACTCATGATTGCAAACACATACACACACTTTATCTCAAAAGGCAACCAGGTGTGTAATTGAAGGGACCTCCCCCCCACCCCCCAAGCAAGCATATGTGTGGTTTTCCTCTGCGATTGCTAGGTGCCGTTCATATGGACTCCTCCACGCTCATACAGCAGTCTGTTTTCTGAGCGCTCCGTTTTCTAATGAGAGAGGAAGAATCCACTCCACAAGGCTTACAGCAACTCCTTCTCTATCCAAACACTGGTTGTCTGTCTGTCTGAGGTGCTGACAAAATGGCGTGTGGGCCCCAGCTCTCTAGCAGAAATGTATTGTTTGTTCTTGTTCAGGGGCCACAAAAAAGGTTTTGCCATCAGCCTTTTTTTTGATGTAATCCAAAAAGCATTGGTTTTATGCCGTTTTTGATAGATGAGCTAATCCAGTTTTTCACTGCCATTAAAGGACAGACGTGACATTTATTTTAGAAGATTTTCTCATCATGTGTATCATATCTGTCCACCCTGGATGAGGCATCCCTCCTCTGTTGTTCTTTTAAGGTTGTATTCCTTTTTGTGTGTGTTTTCTTATTTAAATTAAGGGTATGCAGATTATAAAACCATCTGAGACCACATAGTTACACCTTGGGGTGCTTGCATATGCTTGGCGTGCCTTGAGTAATTATTCAATCATATAGAAATAAAGGGCTGAAATATACTGAATATATTACAGCTTATTAATGCAAGTCCCATCTTCCCCAAAGAACTAGATTTGTTTTAGCTTAGTTTTTTTGTTTTTGTTTTTAAGTTAGTAGAATTAATCCATGTATTGTTTTTCATGACAATCACTTAACCTGTAAATGGTCATAATAAAGCTTCAGCTTAAGTAAAACATAGATGATCTAATTTTTCATGTTGCAAGTTAAAGAGGCAAATAAAAACATTAGACATCAATTATAAAAGTACAACAAATGTATCTAAAACATAAAGTTTGCCTAAGAATATTAAGAAACCAAGCCATTTCTCACTCTTTGTTTTGTTTTAGAAATTAATATCTATAAAACTTTCATTTCATCCTGAACCAGTGTCCTCAGCATTATTTCCCTTCTATTTTTCTGAAAAGAGCAGGTGCTTTCTCTGCGCACTGGAGTCGCACCAGATAATGCTCATGGCAGTGTCATCATTTTCAAAACTAGTCTAAACATGGCTTAGCAGGAAACTCCATAACATTTATGCAGGTGCTGTTAATGTTAGGCCACTAAATTTGGCATGATGAGTATTGGAGTGATTATCTCTCTGTCTGAGCTCGGCCTCATTTCTGGAGCAGTGATGGGAGGCTGAAAGGATTTCACTTATTTGTAGAAATTGGTTGAATGACAATGTTTTTTTGGCTTTGATTGGCTTTGTTGTAAATACTGCTCAACATTTAGGTGATTGAGTGGATGGAGAGTGTGGGGTCTGCTGACACATTGGGGCATCCTTAATATGAGCTGACTTCAAAGGTGTAAAAAAGATGTTAGTAGAAAAGGTCTAGATAAGTTATGTGATTGCAAATGAAATCCTGGGTAAAGCAAGGTATTTTTATCCTAAAACCATTGTTTTTAGAGAAAATTCTGATTTTTGTTTGTTTTCCATAAAACAACATATGTTACTTTAAGCTACTATGTTCTATGTTAAATATGAATTTACTATGGGTAATCATTAAAAGATGGGTAAACTGACTCTTAGTGGCTTTACGTCCCTGCTTTGATGAATTAGTAATTTTCTCTTGCATCAAGCAAAACTTGTCATATGCAAACCATCACCAATATCACTTTGGGAATCTAGGATTTTAGGATGATGCATGTATAAATAAACTGGCTTGTTTCTGTATATGCAACTATATACATGTGGGTGAGCATGTATGCACATGAGACCGGTGTGTTGGCTGTGCCCCTGATGCCTGGCTGACTGGTCCCAGTAAGAATGGGAGCTGATATAAACAGGCTTGGTCGTTCCCACGTCTCTGTTTACACTGGGAGACCCCAGAGCAGCACTACCAGAGCACTGGATTCCCTCCGCACGACGCAACTCACACACTATCCATCTCTGTCTCGTACAGAAACACTCCAAAGTACACACGTGTAGTATGTGCAGATACACATGTGCACCTATGCAGAAATGCAAACATGCATATTTAAGGGATGAATTGTCGCTGTCTTATCTCCTTCCATTACTTTTATCAGCCTTTTCCGCGCGTTCATTTTTTATCATTCCTAGCCTTGTTGCTGGATCCCGCCTGACTTCGTTATTACCCCATCCTTTTCAACCCCTGCTGAAGAAACTCAAACTGGTAAAAAGTTAGCAATCTGACACAGAGTTCCTACAAAGCCATCAAACCAGTACTGAACTTAGTTTTACAACATGACTGCAAAGTCTCTCAAAAGCTTTAACTTCGCTCTCTAAGTCCTTTTGAAATGGGTCTGTGATGTACGCCCAACATAAACAGAACACGAGGGTCCTGACAAACACGCCCAGTTTACAGGCAACAGTGAGGTCACCCCAGCAGAACATCTCTGCAAAGACGCATCTGCTGACATGCACGACTCAAGTTTTTAAAAGAAATCTTGTTTTTGGAAAGCTGTAGACAGAAAGCGACTTTGTTTTAGTATGTTTTTCTGGGTGTTTGGAGAAAATTGTGTGACCTTGTCAGCTTTTTGTCATACAAAAGTTTAGAATACCAAACTGTCCAGATTATCCAGACATAGAGAAGATAACATACCCCTTGGGACCTGAGGACGTATGGACATGCAACCTCTATTCAGCCTTGTTAGGTTGATAATATTGTTCCACCCAAAAGAAAATATCTTACTTTATTAATTATTTCTGTGTCGTGTTATTTAGGCCTAAGTATAAATGGAAGGGCATGCAGGGATAACACTTTCAAGTTAGGCAACAGCCGATCATCCACAATTAAGATCAAAACTATTGTTACACACACATGCACACACATTCAGGCACACAAACAAATATATATTTTCTAGAATCATGAAAAAATACACACACACACACACACACACACACACGTGCACACAGAGTAGTTACAGTGATGGACTGTCTATTTATTCTTAGACATATCTGCATCTATTAAGACGTAAGTGCTCACATCTGTGTGTTTACTTGCTGAATCTTGTGACCTATGAGAATAAGAGCATTGTTCCCCTGGGAAGAGACTGCCCCAGTGATGTGCAGCCCAACAAACTGTAAACATACTCCTGCGCCCTGCGTCAGCCGCCTCACAACACACACAAACACACACAGATACACACACACAGATACACACACACACACACACACACACACACACACACACACACACACACACCCCATCAATGCGAGTGGTCTGACTTTGCTAACCTGCTCTAAATCCAAGCATTTATAATAAACATCTTGGGACATCTGAACAAGGCTCTTCTGCAGAATGGATGTGAATTACAAAGCTATATATCACCAGGAGAAGCCCAGGAGGATTAAATGAGAGGGAAACGAGACAATTTGGTAACCAGGGAGGAAGAACAATAACAACAAGGCTGAATCATAAAGAAGTTATTTTTCTGTTTTGTTTGGATGTAGGCCAGGAGGGAGAAGTGTTTGCAGTGGTCTGAGCAGAAGAGCTGGGTTACAGGACACAATGCACAAGTGTGCATATAAGCAAGCAATAAGTTATGGATATAAACACTCAAAAACAAATACATATGAATATAGTGCGCACACATACAGAAAAGTATAATCAACACCAAACCTCATAAAGTCATGATCAGCCTGCCTAAAGGTCATGATCAGGATGCGACAGTGTGCAGACACCACAGGACATCATCCATTCACTAAATTCATTCATGAGCCACAGGAGCGGCTGTGAACTCTCTCATTGATAACACAAACATTCCCCACCGCCTCCAAACTTTACTCCTTTCTCCTCTTTTGTAGCCTGTCCAGAATTCCCAGAAGAGCATTTACTGACCAGATGTGCTCATTTTCCTCAGAGATGTTATAATCCACATAGCCTAAATGTCAATACACCATAAACATTGAAAAAAAGGTACACATTGTTATATGGAAATGGTGTTAACATAAGCCTGTTAAGTGTAATATTGGCAGCTGTGGATGATCACAAAGGCAAATTTGTGGACACAGGATTTGGCTACAGTCAATGATCATTTTAACCCTTACTTTGATATGCAAATAATAACTTTTAATGAATCAAAATTCATTCATAACAAGTTTACTAATAACTACAAGTAGGTTGTGAGCTCATTCTGCAGGACATGGTGTAGAAAACCTGAGCTTTTCTTATCTCAAAATGATGTCATTTTTCTTTCCTCACAAGACAACCCTCTTTGTCCACATGGCGGCGCATGGTATCAGTTTTTAACCTTGCTGTTCAAGTCCATCTGGTGGGGTTAATTGTGATTTTTTTTTTTTGCCATTCAATGTAGCTTTGTTACTAAAACATTTCCACAGGTTTTAATACAGTTAATTAAATATCATCTGGAGAAAAGGACTGTTATCATTTGATATTGAAAGGAATTCAGTTCACACATAAAAATGTAATAGCAAGCTTCACTTTTCAAAAAAGTAAAAGACAAAAGTCCCACACTTATCATATTTGCTCTTGTATGTTTTCAGGAATAGATACAATTGTTTTTTTTGTTTTTTTTATAATACTCTAATGTGTACTTAACTCTTACTTAATATTTTTGCTCACGTTTGTAACTGTTTTCATTGTTTGTAATTTGGTTTTTTCATAGATTTATGTCTAACTAAAATCTATGTTTAATTATTTTATCACAACTTGCACATGATGTTTTATGCTGGGCCCCAGCTGTAGCCTATGTTTCCATAGTTGTTCTGCTCTTATTTTTGCATTTTAGAAAACCTGTATGCAGCTTTATGGTTTGGAGTGTAAAAAGCATTGGCTTTTTAAGTTACTATAAATATGAATATTTATTCGAAAGTTGTAACCGGAAGATGTAGTTATTTTGAAGTTCACTAGGTGACCCTGATTTTATTTTGAAAGCTGAAACAGGAAGGTGGCTTGCTCGCTACTGGCCAGTAGTCCGTGGAGGAAGGGGTTTGCCTACAAATTCCACGGTTGACTGGACTGTTTATGTTTCGGGTTTACAGCACTGAGCTAGCTGAAGAGGTAGCTAAATAATTAAAGCATACATTTCAGATACACACATTTGCCATTGACACGCAAACCCACCTGGAAACATTGGAACTAACCTCGTCCTCAGTATAACGTTAGACAGCTAACCTGCTAGCTAGCTTAGCTATAACTTTTCATTCATTACTGCCTGTGCACTTTCTTTGTTGCTAGCTAAACAGATAGCTTTATTCACAACATTAGCTAGCTAGCTGTGCAGTAGTGAGGTATCGTTACGGTTTGTTTTTAGTCCTAAATTCCAGTGGGATTCTGACCACAACAACACGTTAGTTAATGGAGTCAATCATGCTGAATTAACGTTAGTTTGCGATTAATAGTTGACAGCCGGGGTTGTTAGGCTGGCAAGATTAGCTAGCTAGTTTAGCATCAATTCCTTAACGTTAAACAAGCTTACCAGTTGCGTTGCTATGCGATACAACACTGGGATGACAATAACGACAACGCCAATGAACCTTACATTTTAGACAAAACTACTGCGAGCTATACCTTACTTATCATACGCGTTCACGTATTTAATGATAAATGCATTATATATCGCGTTAAGCCTCCGATACACCATTTCATTTGTGTTGCTTGGTAATAGCAAAAGGGAGTAGCTAACGTATCAGGCTTTATCAGTAGCGGGCAAGCTAACCTTAATACATGGCTAAAATAGCGTAGAAGTACATTTAAAAATATATAATGTTCAGATATGTTTAAATTACTTCTAATCTCTTGCAGATGACTATGTGATTCCTGTTTTGAGTCAGTTTCCTAGCTATATCTCAAGTAGAAGGGGACCACATAGCTTGAGAATCAGATGAATTGGTAACGTTACTGTAAGTAAGGTGACAAGTTAAGCCCCCTCCATAACATTTTAACGTGTAATGAATTTTTATTCAGGTGTAACAACAGCACTTGCATGTGTAAGCTATATAAGATGTGCTAATGGGACTCATGAAAACAATCAAAGGCATTTTGGAAAATAATTATTAATAATTATAATAAAAATTTATTAAAAATAATCCACAGTTTATGTGGATGTGTGTGTGAAACATGTTTAATCAAAATAAGGAAATGTTCTTCGTCATAAACTGACATTTATAATTTCTAACTCTCAAAATACAAATAAATCCTGGGCCTTTTTTCCCTTCCAGCTCATCTTGTTCTGTCCGTCCGTGAAATGGTGGCGATTGTGGCGTTGATGATAAATGTGTGAGGAGAAAGCCCCTGTGGTCCTCTTGCTGCAACACACACTTCCTCATGGATTCCAGCAATGATGAAGCACTTGATATCATTATCACCAATGTGGTGGCAACCTTCAGGACCAGGTGCCATCTCAACCTGCGCACCATTGCCTTAGAGGGAACCAATGTCATCTATAAGCCGGAAGTAGGGGTAAGGATATCAAAGAAAGAGGGAAGGAGATTCTACATGTGGAGATTTAAAAAAAAAAAAAAAAAAAAACAGCTCACCTTTATTTTGATTATGTACAGCTTTACTGCATTTATGATTTATTTTATTTTTTTTATTTTATTTTACCTTTATTTATACAGGCAAGTCATTAAGAACAGGTTCTTATTTACAATGGTGGCCTGACAAGTGGCATAGCCACTTAGGGAAAGGGAAGGAGGGCTAGATAAAAAATACATTAGAAATACATACAGTTTAGAAATTACATAAATACAATTTGAAACACTACATAGAAAACAAACACTTATAACGAGATAAGTGCACAGGTACATGGGTGAGTAAGAGAGGGAGAAACCATTCAAATATTTAGCTGGAAAAATTATTATGTAGAGAAGCAACTGCATATGTCCGTGAACAAGGGTGATATGATAGTTTTGAAGGATGAAATGGAATTTAGTTTATCCAGTTTGAGAATATTTTGCAGAGCGTTCCAGTCACGAGCGGCAGCAGACATGATATGGGTCATGTTGGCAGCATTACAGTTTTGACCACTTTTTATTTTTTAGAAAGTCCTGATGAAGCTTCGTAAACCCAAGATAACAGCCTCAATCTGGTCCTCAGGGAAAATCATCTGCACTGGAGCAACAAGGTAGACACTCTGTACATGAAACACACACAAACCATTAACTGACTAGAAGTCGGTAAATAAAATCTGCAACTACACATAACAAATGGACTTGCTGTTGCCAAAGGTCCGTTCATTTACTCTGGTGAGAGAAATGCTGCCTGCTGATGTCTTGGCTCTCTGTTGTTGTTGCAATAATGTTGTCTTCAACTGATTTTTGGAGCAAGATCCTCCATCAATTGCCAGTAATGCAGAGGCATTACCATTTGTCTCACCTTATTATTATTATTTTACATGCCAGAACCATAATACAGTATGTATACCGCTGACTCTTTGCTCCCCTCCTTTGTTCAGTGAGGATGACGCAAAGCTGGGTGCTCGCAGGTTAGCACGCCTTCTGCAGAAACTGGGCTTCAAGGTGAGCATAACTGTTAGTTATCATCATATCAGATGCCACTTTTTGGAAAAACATGCCGAAACATGAATATCAATGCAGATACAGGGCTTATATAAGGCTTAATATTGATTTAAGGTTTGCATTTCACATTGTCTAGTTAAGGTTCAAGTCTTGCATGGAAATATAAATTCACCCTGGAACTGACATTTACAGTTTATGTTCTCGAGTATTTCAGAAGTAATTTTGTGGAGAATTCTAAGAGTTATTGAATTGTAGTATTAATTTAGACAGAAAGAAACCTTTAGAAATGTTTGTCAAAATCACTATATCAGTATATTTCAATATGTGTTGAAAAAAGTAATATTTGTAACAATCTGTAAATATTGACTCAAGTAATAGGTCTATAAGAAAGTACCTGTTGTTTCAGGGGATTTTAGCTGAGTTTTTTTTACAATCCTGGTCTCATTGTTATATTTTTAGACAGTATGCCTGGCTGTAGGTTAGTATAATAAGAATCAATTTGTGCCAAGAAGGCTCACCCCTATTTTTCACCGGGCGTGTCTGCACTGTCTTCCGGAGGCGTCCCAGAAGCGTGTGTGAAGCGGCTCTCCTCTCCGCTAAAGATACGCGACAGGTCTATTTTACCACGATCCATGGGGCGTTCGGACAGCTGGGCAGGAAGTGAAACAGCGGCGGCATCCAGTCAATTTACCCCCCCCACCATATCGTATATGTCTCCTCTACAACACCATGGACCACAAGAGATTCATCTTGAGGTGGAAAAACCTAATAGACATCACAAATCCTTTTTTATAACGCCAGAAAAGAGAATGCATGGAGTTTAATTTTAGGAGTGCTTGGAGTGGAAGGTAGATACTAGCTTAAAAACACGTGATTGTTATTTCAAGTACTTGTAGAGACAATAAAATCTGTGAGTCGGTGAGGTATGGCGCGCGGTGGAGGACAAAACAGGACAGCACAGACGCGCCCAGTCGAAAATCGGGTTCAGGCGTTAAAGCAGCTCTTTCATAAACACAAAGATACTGACTGTGTGTACATGACTATATTTCTTACTTTGAATTCTCATTTGGTTTAGCCAGGTCACCTCTCCTGAATCGTAAACAAAACAGCAGCATGTTATCTGCAGGTTCGCTGCTATCTGTTCTTTATATTTGCTTATCCTTCTGCTATAACTGGAGGGAGTACAAATGAAGCTAACTTATAGGTAGACTTACCAACACTAAGGCCACAAGACCAAGATTGAAAGACAACTGTCCTCCTTTAATGTGAAAGTATGTAAGTATAAATACATTCATATGTGTGTCTGTGCATGTTTGTGTTGTGTGTTCAGGTGAGATTTTCAGCCTTCAAAGTTGTGAATGTCCTGGCAGTTTGCTCCATGCCGTTTGCAATCCACCTCATAGACTTTACTAAGAACAACCGACCCATTGCCAGGTAAAAACAGTACTATACATCACAACCACCATCATCACACTCATTAAAATCATCACTTTTATCAGCATCCAGTTCGGTCAGAGCAGTGTTTAGAAATAATTCATTGTACTGATTTATTCTTCTGTCGCAGTACAGACCCCTCAGATGTCAGTCCAGAAAGTTTTATGATGCTCATTTTGGTTCATTGATTTTTTTACTTACTAGTGATTTTATGTTCATGGACAGGATGACATCTAGTGGTGAGAGCACTGTCCAGCTTTAGAATGCATTGGGCACCACAAGCAGACAGAAGATGTTGGTGTGTGTTGGTCAGGGCTGGGTACTGAACTTCCATACTATAATGCACCGATCGAGTATCAAAAAATGCCTTGTCACTCAATACCAAATTTCAATACCTAAGGAGTAAGGCCCTGTTTACACGACAACGCTTGCGGGTGAAAACAACAAAATATTTTACCAGATGTGCCTTTCGTTTAGACAGTGAAGGCGTTTTTGGGGCTTAAAAACGCAAAAAAAGTGAAACCACCCTCCAGAGTGGAAATCTTAAAAATGCTCCACCGTCGTGTTGTAAAGGGTAACTACGCAAAAGTCTCACCCCATATTTCATTACATAAATCAAAATATAGAGTGATTACTCTCCCATGGCTACTCCGCTGTTGGGTATCCATAGCCTGCCTATACTTGGTCTGGATGGCTTTCAGCTTTGATGATATCTGACTTTTACAGATAGCGTCTTTCTCGTGTGGATATGACGTCCCTTCAGGTACAGGATACTGCTGAAGAAATTCGGTCCATGTGTCTATATATTTTGACTGGCAGGACTCCTAGTCCACTCCCTTATGTGGCTTTGTAAACTAAGGTGGTTTGGAGCAATAACTCCACCTCCTCATCTGTCCAGACAAAATTGTCAGCTTTTGTTGTTCGCTTCGCCATGTTTTGGTTTCGCACTACTAAGGAGAGGAGAGGGAGAGAGGAGGAGGAGAGGGAAAGAAGTAGAAGGAAGGTTCTACGCAGGCGCGCGGACTTGGTGGTGTTGTGTGGCAGTGCTTCACACTACCACCTAGCCACCTGGTGTTTCACACACTTTTGCGTCACCATATGCACGCAGATTTCCCCCCCAAAACACTCGTCTAAACGCGGAACAAAAAGTGAGAACGCAACGCCACTTTTGCGTTTTCTCTTCAGATCGTTAACGTCTAAACATAGCCTAAATCTCATCAGCGTCAGTGAGCCAATAAGCATGCAGCATGTTTCTACCAAGATCTAATAATGCTTGTGATTGGCTGTCTAACGTTACACGTCGTAAAGGGCATGCAGGAAAAACTCAGACGAGGCTCAAATGTGTGTGTTGTATTTTGAGAGGCTTGACTACAGTGTGCGTCACATAAGTGTAAAGGAGCTGGAGAAAAAAAAGTACCGAAATGTTATTTCTTTTAGTTAAAATGGATTTTATAAAATTGGTATCGTAAAAAAAAAATTTTTTAATGATACCCAGCCTTAGTGTTGGTGTGGTCAGCCTCTGATTCACTTGTTTATGTGACAACATATGGAGTACTACTGGCATCATGTAAAACAACCTTAGCTGTATATGTACTTGTTTTGAGATATATGTGCTGAAAGCCTTTAGTGTATGATACTTAACAATGTGTTTGTTTGTGTTTGTCAGTTATGAACCAGAGCTCCATCCTGCTGCCACGTACAGGATCAAACATATCAAGGCTACTATACAGGTGTTCTCTACTGGCAGCATCACAGTTACAGGTACCTCTCGCACTTACATTCCTACACACAAACATTCAGACAGTAACCTCTCTCGCCTTCCTTTACGTACAGATAGAGGGCACACCAGCTTAAGGGTGCTCTAAGCGATGTCACGTGTTTTTTAGGCTACAACATTTTTTGTCACATACAGCAAACATCTCCTCACTATCCGCAAGCTGCCGGTCCCCTAAACACACTGTAAAAAAAACGCGGTCTCTGTAGACAGAGAGACAAGAAGGATTTGGGGGGTTGGTGTGTGCTGAAGCACAGAAGGGATGAGGAGGAGGAAGGAGCGAGCTGGTCTCCGTTTTGTTTGAAAATACTTTGAACCTCAACAAGAAGTAACGTCACCCAACATCGCTTAGAGCACCTTTAAGGGACTGAGGTCACGTTGTCATAATGGACTTTTATAGTCTTTTACAACCAGAAAGTGGTTTGTAAATAACCCAATTCAGGGTTATTGTTTTTCCTTTGTTTTTATAATTTATTGTACTCAAAGCTTTTTCGTATGCTCTCATCCCAACCCCGCTCCTCTCTATCCCATTATTCAGGACCAAATGTACAGAATGTGGCCACAGCTGTTGAGCAGGTCTACCCACTACTGTTCGAGTGTCAGAAACCCCGCTACAAATAGAAGAAAAAAGTCCAAGATGGAGGGAATGGCGGAAAGAGAAGGCACATCTGATTAATTTGTTACAAGCGAGGAAGCAAGTTATCGTTGGATTTACTTGCTTGATTTTATCGCTGTGCGGCAAACAGCCACAAACTTCTAACACAATCAACAGACTGGATATCAACAACCCTAGTTGAAGTCTTAAAGTGTCCCTCTCACAAAATGTTATTGATGTTGTGGATTGTGTGGCTCTTGTGATTTTAACAGCCTAAACTTGCAAGTACGTCTTTCAAACATCATATCCTTCAGCGGAAACTGCTCCTTTTAAACTTGACTGACACTGAAGTGGTTGGAAGTTATCTGCTCTTAATTTGCTCTGGGTGTTTTTGCATGGACACAAAAGACCAGTTTTCAACTATCTAACTATTTTAACGCTTACTGTTGTGACCATTGCGAAGAGTCAGTATGTTAAAGTGCTCATATTATGCTCATTTTGAGGTTCATAATTGTATTTAGAGGTTATATCAGAATAGGTTTACATGGTTTAATTTTCAAAAAACACCATATTTTTTTTGTCCTCTTTTCACCCTGTGTGTTGAGCTCTCTGTTTTAGCTACAGAGTGAGACATCTCACTTCTGTTCCATCTTTGTTGGGAGTCGCACATGCGCAGTAGCTAGGTAAGGACTACTAGCCAGTCAGAAGCAGAGTATGAGGGCGCGCCACGCTAGCAGCTACGTGAGCATTATAACGTGTGTTACAAAGTGACACACGTTCGTCACGGAAGTAAAGGCTGGACTACAATAGAGCTGTTTGGAGCAGTTTGTGAACAGTGTTTTTTGTTGGAGATGGTTAAGTCCCTTTGGGGTGGACTTTGGGCTTTTTCACTTGGGAAGCCTATTACATGCACAAAAAAGATATATAACACAATAAAGGAAAGGGAAAATGCCAAAAAGCATAATATGAGCACTGAGAAGCCTCACCTTTAACCCTATATACAAGAAGTCGTCCCATTTGCCACGTTCTCTAGAAGAATCTCCGTCCATGGCTTACTTCTAGATGTGTAAACGCAAATATCAAGGCATCCACTGTATTACCCATATTTTTGCCCATAGAGAATAACAGCAGTCAAACCACAGACCGAGGCTGGGCTGTCACACATAAGTACACAAAGTAAGAGCGGGTCCTTATGCAGATGCACAAATCCCCTCACAATATGCATTTATCTCTTTTTTAATTGTTGGTTTGTCACATTTCCTTACTTAGTTGGTTCACTATAAATGTGTTCTTGTTTCTCAACTGTGGCATTATCTTGTTTCATTTCTCGACATTTCCTAATAGTTTTAAACACAAGGCAAATATGAAAGTTTTTTCAAAACTGGACAATGTACAGAACAAGATCGATGTCGTAAATGTTTTTGGAATGTAATGAAAACTTTTGAAGGGTTCAGGTATATTTTATTTTTCAGGTGGCCAGTAATAAAGTTAATAAACACAATTGGTATTAGGAAATTGCTGGAAAGGCACAGGACAAAGTCACAAACTCATTAGATTGTAATGTTTAAGTAAATAATTCATAATTACAAAAGCAGCCATATAGTTAAGTCATACAAAGTTGTATGGCGGTTAACTCACCCGTCAAGAGGTTTGGCAGTACATTCATTTTAGTGTTTGAAGCAACATGAGACCATGTGGTGTTCAAAGAGGCCATGCTTACAGCATTAGCCAGTGCCTGAACTGTCTGAAAAATAAACCCTACAATAACCTTTTTCCTTAACAACAAAAACAAACAATGCTTAAGTGTTTTTAAATAGGAAAACCTAATGACGGGCAACGTAGATGTATGTATATAATAAAGGCATCTGCTTGAAAAGATGTTGATAAAAACTTAAATGTCTCAAGTATGTGGGATGGACTATTTGAACCAGTGTCAACTGAAAATGTGTGACACTTGTTCAGAATTTTGTATTTTGTATAAAAAAAAATAAAGTTCATGATAACACAGACCACCACAGGACTACTGGTCACTTTGTTTTACTCTCATGTTAATCATTTCATCTTTTTGTCCATGCATGTCCTGATTACAGGTGGAGTGAAACACTTTCAAGTTATCCAAGCTTTCAGTGTAACAGACTACTAAAACCAGTCTACATGTTCCAACATTAAGAAAAGATCAGGAGAGGTATCAAAGTGCAGATCTGAAAATGAACAGGGCCACACAAGGCATTCTGTCTTGCAGTAAAACATCCCACTATAATTTTGGCATCACTGACACAAGTAAAAAAAAAAAAAAAAAAAAACACTTTTCACACTTCTTACACTACAACAGTATTAGTTGTACTCTAGCCAATATTACTAATAGACCTGATTATTTTAGTATTTCTTTGCCAAACTGCTTGTTTTTTAGGAGTCAGCAGCCAGGCATACAGTAAAACTGATTCATCATCATTTTGTTTGTCGCTTGTTCAACTAAAATGTAAAAGAGGAGACGCTGGACTCTTCCTACTGTTAGACTACTGTGGCCTTTATCCATATTTCTGTCACCATGTAGATTAGAGTGTGTTTTGTAGCATAACTGGCCTGTCTGGTTTGAGCCCTGTTAGTGTTATTACATTACATTTGACAGGGAGCAGCATATAAATGTCATATTAAAGGAATTTCTTTGCAATTTAAAAACATGTTACATACATAGACATTTAAAGTGATTAGTGTCTGATTGTTTAGTGCATCTCTGATTTCCCCATGATACGTCGATCATCACAATGTCAGGTCAAAATGGAAAAGAAAAAAAATGTCTAGTAGTATAGTTTGCACATTCATCCAAAGGGGCTTAATCAGTTCTACTGGCTGGTGGGAAGTCAATTGATTCTGGAGTTTATTCCTTTCTGCGTTATTGGAGCTGTATATTTAAATGGAGAGGTAAAGTAAGGAAGGAATTAAATAATCTATATTTTGTATAATCACATAATTAATCCCTGTTGTTTACCTTTCTTTACTGGCTTTTAACAAGCAAGAGTGATCCCTGAGAAATCCTCATTTGAGCAAATTCATAAATACTTAGGCATTATTTAGTTCTTCCCTGCATATGTAATTTCCATCATTCCTATCCTGTTGATTTCTTCCGTTACATACAGCATGTAGCTAGAAGGACCTATACGTGACACAGACATCATTACAGGAATCAGCTGGAACTGCAGCAACGTACAGATGTGGGTGAGATGTACGAGTTGTACCGCAAATTCTTAACAGTGCTAATATATTGTCCTTGTTGATCCTTGCTCTTGACTCATCTTCAGGTGAGGTGTACAGTTGTGGTCTGTTAAACAAAAAAGTCAGATGTTTTCTGGAATCTCTGTGGACGTACTGCTGCTCTGGATCAGGCTTTCCTGAGGCTGAACCTGCCTGCAGAGCCTCGCCTCAAAATGCTTCCTGGTAAAGCAGAGACGGAAGATAAGGAAATCCATTTCACAAACTAGTTCACCAAGATAAAATTGATAACATTAAGGTTAAGTGTAAAATGCCAGTCACTTCTTGGCCAGTTCTTTAGATATCTCCTCCAGCGTGCGACCTTTGGTCTCAGGCACACAGAGGATGACAAACACCAGTAGAACAAAACTCATGGCAGCGTAGAGGAACATCACATTGGAAACGCCAATCTTTTCTAGAAAGACAATAGCAAAGAAATACATGTCTTCAAATGTCTGCACATAACCTCGGGCAGCATACAGTTATGTTTCGCTTGCTATACCATACTTTCTCTGCTACAGTTGTGATACAGTTTAGATGTACTTGACAGACAAGAATTGGCAATCAAGTCATGGCACAGGCAAATTATGCCTTGACGTGCAGTTCCTGCTAAACACAGTAAAAGTAAATATGTATGTCAATGAACAAGTCAGTGCCAGAATAACAAGTCCTTGTGTCAATGTTTATGTAACAGTGTACTCTCTAAGGTTTTGATGACCATTCAAAATGCACATTGCTGCACTTTTTCTGTATGGCATATATCAAATTCAACAGCACAGGGTTACATATTACTGTATGCGGGAGATTGATTACAAGACATTGGACGGGATCCACATTACGCCTTTTTTGTACTGCAATTGGTTGACAGACCATGTCCTTGTGATACACAGAAGAAAACGACAAGACTGTTTTACAGCACTGCATAGCACAAAAGAAAAATACAAAAGTAGAAATGTATTCATAGGAAACAACCTTAAGACAGAAATGTACTTGCAGTGCTGTATGGGGAATTGCATTGCAGTCTTTACACCTGTCCACAGCAGTCTTCTTACTCCTCTTCTTCTTCCTGGTTGTGGACCCTGTTCATTTCACTTGGTGAACTTTCATTGTAAACTGTAACACTGCGTTGTGCTCTGTCTATATAGGCTTGCCAATTGAAGCTTAATGAGATGCACTTCTGAGCTATTTTAGAGAACTAATTGATCACTGGTTGATTAAATGCTTCACACAATCCCTACTATTATTAGTAAAAGTCCAGATTCACCGGAGAACAATTCATCAATTCAGGAAACATTTATATATATAAAAAGTCTAATAGAAATGTATATGAATTATTCTTGGCAACTGGTTCAACCATTTTGCATGTAATGACTTATGCAATGAACTAATGCCTAAATTTTGGGGGGGTAAGACTATTCAACAGAGAACCAGTATAATGCACTTTGATCAACATGCCATATGCAATTGATAACATAGGTAACAGCAGGCAATTGCACATAATTATTTGCATGAATTTATCAAACATTTGCAATGTATTCAAAAGAATGAGAAATTGCTTTTATGACGCAAATGACTGGATGATGTGAAGATTGAACAAGTAGTTTTGAGAATTTGAATTGTGATCTTAGACATGTACCAAAGCAACTGAGAAAAACTGTAAATACTGACAAACTGTTTTATGTGTCTTCCTGTTTTGCCATTGCTACAGTATTATGACTCCATAGCAGGCACACAGTGTAACAGACCAGTAGTAGCAACAATGTGAGACGCACCTTTTTTTTTTCAGGAAGTAAACGTGTTTAGCACACACATAAAATGTTTGTTTACCTGTTATTTGTTTGCAGAACAGAAACACTGTGCTGATCTACTAGTGAATACTTCCCCTAGTTGACAGCTTCAGTAAATGCATATACTTGAACACGCTATTAATGCAATATAACCACTAAGACGCACATACACGCACCTGTAATTGTGAGGAAGGTCATGGAGATGAGCAGGTTAGTGGCCCAGTTTACAGCCGACACCACAGAAACAGCCCGGCCTCTGACTCCCATCGGAAATATCTCACTGAGAACCACATACACCACTGGAAAGGAAAGAAAACCAAGACACATACAAGGATGTAGGGGGCCATGTATAACAAGGGATAATACAAACTGCATTTGATAATTTTGGCTTTTAAGTCAGGGTCCACATTGCTTTATCTGAGGAAATGGAGTGTTTCAAACTATACTTTACCTAGGACTAGTTATTGTATTATAACCATTGTTGTACTTTGTACTTCACAGAACAATGTTAAAAGCAGGGTTGAAAATTAACTTTTTTTATCCACCTGCCACTGTGGCTGGTGTGCGTGCGTGCATGTGTGTGCTCACTTGGTCCAAGGCTAATGGAGAAGGCTGCCACAAACACCAGCAAGCTGATCAATGATGCCCACTTCAGAAAGGAAGTACTTCCTCCTCCTGGCTCCCCAATCCCATCACCCTTTCTGTTAGTTAGCTGTGCCTCCTCACTGTTCCATTGGCTGGGGAGGTCAGTAGAAAAAATGTCACTGTTGTCTATAGAGGTTTGGTTGAAATCCCACAGCGTAATTGTGTGATTTGGTATAGTGTGACTTTTACACAGGCTGGTGAGGTGAGTGTGGCTTTGCAGTGTCAATGTACCAAGTGCAACTAGTGACATTCCCATTGCGACAGCACCCACGCACAAAAAGCTCTTGGTTCCCAAGCGGTCGACCAGCAACACGGCTGGGATGGTGCCAACTACTTTAACAACTCCAAACCCTGTGGAGGCCAAGGTTGCTGCGGCATCACTGTTGAAGCCTACACTGCGGAAAAGTGGTGAAGCATAGGAGAGGATGTTGGGCTGACCAGTAGCCTGCTGAAGGAATACTAAGACCACACCTGTTAGCAGCCGTGAACGCAAGTTGGCCTTGGTACTGAACAACTCCCAGAAACTATGCTCTGATTCCTCTTTAAGTCCTGCCTGGATGTCTCTGAGCTCCTTTTCCACATGCTCCTGAACCCCACCTCTCATTCTGGCCAGCACTATCCTGGCCTGCTCCACTTTGCCCTGGGTGACCAGAAAGCGTGGACTGGGTGGTAGGAACACAAGTACACTGATCTGTAGCAGCGCCGGGGGGATTACTAGTCCAAATGTATACGCCCAGCCATAGGGCAAAGTAGCAAAAGCGTAACTACAGCTAAATCCCAGCATTACGCCCACAACCAACATCAGCTCATACAGCGTCACCAGAAGACCCCTCCTCTCCCTTGGTGAGATCTCTGCAATGTACAGACACGCTGCCGTCCCTGACAGCGATGTTCCCATGCCGACTATCACCCGGCCCAGTGTGAGTGCAACAAGTGAAGTAACTGCGATGAGAACGACGCTCCCTCCGATCACCAGGGCAGCGCTCAGGAGCAAAGACCAGCGGCGGCCGTAGCGATCCAGAATAGGACCTCCGACCAGGCAGATGAGGAGAGCACCGAGCAGGAGAGAGCTGACCAGCAGTTCCTGTTCCCGGCAGGAGAGGGAGAGGAAGTCCCGCAGCTGCAGCAGGACTCCAGAGGTCAGGCCCATTTCATAGCCCAGCATCAAGCCACTCAGAGAGGCCGCTACAGCCGCTACGACCATCAGCCAGCTGCAGCCTAGAAAGAGGGACAGAAACAAAGAGAGAGGGAATATAAGATAACAGCAACCCAACAATGTCCCACAGATTTTGCTGCATTTTTTGATAAGAGCATACAAACAAGTTGGCAGTTTCAAAGCAACTGTGTCTACCTTTTTTGTTAAGACATGACTGTGTTATGTTTTTATACCATATAAAGACTATTGTTATATTCACAATGTGCAAAACTTAAGGTACACTTAAAAACAAAAAAATTAAATTACACAATTACACGCACAAATGACTCTACCCCAGGTAACGTGACTTCAGAAAGAGTAACACTGGATAAAACAACTTAATTCTCTGTTTGGTTGTGGGACCCTCGTGGTTTGGAGTAAAAAGCAGAAAATAGTACATAGGGAAATGGCTATTCCATTCCATTGGGAGAAAAAGAAGAAAAATGCAAATAAAGGTTGTCATGTAGAACACTATAAGTATAAGTATAAAAGCCACATAGCATCAATAAATCACTATGCAAAAACACATAATATAATATAATGTATTCCATAACTTTTGGCAGGGTCACAGCTTTTCTCCCTGTAGGTTTCCCCAACTATGAAGTTGCCTTAATAGTGCTGACTGTGTGGAATTGGAGGTTGGAAGTTCAGGAAGAATGCTGATGTTGTAAGTCATTGTGTGTATGTATGTATGTATATATGTATGTATGTATGTATGTATGTATGTATGTATGTATGTATGTATGTATGTATGTATGTATATATATATATATATATATATATATATATATATGTGTGTGTGTGTGTGTGTGTGTGTGTGTGTGTGTGTTGTGTGACACTTAAATGCAAATGTATTTAATTGCAATAGTCCTAATAATCATGCCTTTGAGACTTTTTCTTTTTGTTCTAATTTAATTCTCATGGCACAACATGCAAGAAAAACAGAATTGCAGCTGCAACCTGCTGGGTTCTATTAAGACATTTGCGTTGACTGTACTAGGTACTGCATAACCCTCTCACAATCGTTTTTCATAACGGACATTATGTAATAATTGGATTACAATATTTAATGTTAGACTGGACTCACTTGTAGTAAGCCTTTCAGCTATTGTGTAATTGGCTTGTAGTGACATTTCTACAGTATTTCATGTTTTTTTTCCTGAAACCTTTAAAAAAGATTTATATAGATGTATATAATAAACTTGTTATGCAACATTTTTGACTAGGGTTAAACCAATCCTTTTTCCTGATACAGATATGAATTGGCTCATTTTACTGTGTGGAAATGTTAGGATCACTATTTTAATAAGGTTACATGAGGCCTTTTATCTATACTTGGAAATTCATCCAAAAACGTTTGAGCACATTTTTCAGCTGGTCTCTGTACTTTTTCCCATGGGTGAAGCTTTTGCTATTGGGAAATGTTGTTTGGCTTGTAGTGACTTTTCAGGTTATAGCTGATTTACATATATAGTATCAATAGTCCAGTTAAAGCAGAGATACAGTGCATTGAATGCAAAGGGTTTCACACTCTATTTGCATTTTCATGCATGCCAATCAAGCCCAAGTCTGGAAGTATCACACTTTGCCTCACAACTGTCCAAACAGAGGGGTGCTGCTTTCGTATTTTTGCTTTGCAAGTGCAGCAAATCATTTTAAATCCTGTTCACAATTGTTAGCAAAATAGTAATTGGATCAGTTGAATGGTATTTTCAACATGTAGTTAAGCACAGAAAAGGCTTTCATCCAAAACCTATTTTGTCCCAGTAAATGCTTTAGTGCAAAGTAGCAGATTTAATGTATGTGCCCATTAAAGCCAGCTCTTCAGGTCATCATGGCAAAAAATAAACTATAAAGGTAATTGATTTAATGAAGTTGATGGTTTTTTTGGACAGGTAGTTTGTGATCAACGCGTGGTGTGACATTTTTGGTATTATGTCACATAGGTTAGAGTGACCTGGGACACAGTCATAAACAACTTTTGGCTTCATCGTTAATCAGTGTTTAAGAAACAGTCAAGTGATGGGGTTGCAACTTTTTTTGTTCAAGCCCAATGATCACGGTTATCATGTTCTTGGAAATTCCTACACCTCTTCCTCGAAAAGTTACTTAACTTACATAAACTATGTTTATGTTACTAGACAGGCCCCAGGTTTGCATTTAACAAATATTGTTTTTGAGTATAATCAAGTTTTATGATAGGCTCAAGTGTTTGTGGAGGCTCAGTGGTAAAAGCCAGCGAGTGCAAGCTGTAGGGAGGATCCCATTTGTACCTGAATTCAGCAGGTACACCCTCACTAAACATTCAAAATAAGTAACATGTAAATCCCTAACAAAACAATGGCACTCCTATGGCTTAGACTTGTATTCACATAAAAAAAAATACATGTTATTTTATCTGATGAATAAATGTTACTGTGTGTAATGTTGCCTGGGCCTCTGGGTGGAGCCAGTTTCTGGGTCTCAGAGGGGTTAGAGGTCATCTTCTTGGTCTCACTGTTGGGGTCCATCGTTAACCACCTCTAACAGGTAAAGCAGATACAAACCAACACATTCAAACAAAAAAAACATCATTCATTTTGCGAAATAAACATGAAAACATCTAACAGACCATACTCGTTTTGCACAAAGACAAACGTTTATAGTGTGTTTTCTGTTTTTCTGTCCCCTGAAAGTCCATGATTTGAATTCAATAGTGCCTACATTTTGTGGAGGCCAGAAACCAAAGACCACCAAGGAAAGCACTACGTTTTTATAGCAAACACCAAACTTAGCAGCTTTCTGTAACATACTGACAAGTACTGATCAAGTGTGGGCTTGCACTATTTACGTACAACTTAAGCGTGTTTCGCAAGACGTTTCAGTAAACAAGTATTTAAGTTGTACTAACCACGTACAGATTCCTACCTGACGTCCCAGCAGTGTCTCTGTTGTTAGCTGACTCGTATTTATCGGTCCATTCGCTTCTCCAGACTGTCTGACTAGTCCGGCTACTTCTTCTCTGCTCCCAACTATTTTACCAGTATCAGTGAACGCACGCAGCTTGTTTTGGAAAAGTGCCTGGTTAGCCCCGCCCATGTCGACCCAGACCGCCAATAGAAAACGTGGATTCCGCATTAGAACGCCCAATATGAAATCCTATTGGTCCAATCCGTTTATCAGGTAGTGCCCATAATGTATTAATAATAATGAAAAAATGTGTTCAGGCTAGTATGTCTCTGTTGTGTTACAGTATAGAGAGTTACTACCGTAATTAGCTTATCTTTCTCTGTGCTATTTTATATAGCTTCGAACTGCCGTTATACGTTATTATGAGGTTTTTATTTATTTGCTGTGATCGTCACTATAAAGTAACCATCAATAAAATACACCTGCATCAATAATGCTCTTTCTCTCATACTGCATGTGAAAACAAACGGGGTGGCCACCTGCTGTTATGCTCGGTTCCCGTGACCTATTTCTACGAATGCTCTGGGAATGAGCTGTCACACCTGCCCTGCTGCTTCAGCTGCTTCAGCTGACAGAATTTAGCCGCATGTGCCTGTAATGCTCTGTTTGTGATTGGCCTACTTATGCTGGAGATGTATTTAGATGTTCAGACATGTCCTATATAATCCAAAATTTGGCCTGTTTTTAACCACTGTCATTTGATCCTCAGTTAAGTTCACCAAAGGCATGTGTGTGGACCTAGACCATGTGTGTTATGTAATGACTCAGTAACCAACGAAACTAGGGGTTGCCTACTTGGAGAGTGGCCTTTACTATGTCAGCAAATAATAACTTGATCATTATAGCCTATTAATATATGATTATTTGGCAAGGTATTTTTGCAAATGATCTTTTGGAAAGTCACATATCGCTTATCTAGGTTTAGCGCTGTGACTTAAATACCATAATAGAATGCAGTTTTAAGATTCTTTCATCAAAAACATTCAGAGCAGTCCAAGTTTTGCTCACCCAGCAGAAAAGTATTGGCAATATAATCAGCAGACACACCTATTGGAAGTCTAAAGGTAACACTTGCACAATGTTGGTCCAAGCAAATAAAAACAAATGAAACATAGGTTTGTTGTGATTTGTAAAGAAGCGCCACAGTGTAAAAACACTCCATTAAAATGTACTTTACATTCAAAGTAAAGAAGTATTAAAATGAATTGTATTCACAGTATTAACTGTTAAGTATTCATTGTGCAACAGATTGACCGTGACATAATCTTATTATTTTATACAGTGTATTATATAATTCAATAATTATTGCTGATTCATATATTTGCAAGAAGTATTTTAATGTAGCTGTTTGAGTTGGAGCTAATTCTAACTACTTCATATACGTTTGGGTAGTTTAATTTATAGCAATGCATTCAATTGTATAAACTGATCTAATGTTTTGTATGTAGATTATATCAAGTAAAATTCGCTGTTACGAAATGTGTGGGAGTTTTAAGTTTTGCAATAGGACCTTAGGACAGTGATATGCAGGTTCAGATTATACAGCGAAGGATGATTCAGGCCATGAAGATTAAGTCCAGTCATCTAAAAGTCTTTTCTTGAACTTATAGGGATATGAATTTGACACCTATATGGCAGATGGCCAATTTGCAACTATACTACGTTTGTATTTATATGTTGTAAATTGAATAAATAAAATATTCCCACACCCCTAATAGTCCAGGCAAAGTAACTCATTTTGGAGCCAAAAATAGAACAAATTGTAAAAGATTTTTTTTTCAGCATAGATCAATTATATAAGGTGTCCAGAAGAACATACTAAAAGTCCTCAGAAATCCTAGTTGAGGAAATATATTTAATTCTCATCAATCCAAGATGTGTGCCAGTAAGGCCAGACAATACACCCCAATGGGGCTATTTCTTTCCTTTACTCCTATCAAAATAAAACTTTATACAATGAAAGTATCCATGAAAAGTAAAATTTTTTGTATTACAACTTTCTTTGAAAATGAATTTGAATATGCAAATGAGCTATACACTAATCGGATATAGGCTACCCAAAATATACCCGCATAGGCTTAATTTTTTCCTTTACTCCTACCACAATAAACTTTACACAGTGAAAGTCTACATGAAAAGTAAAACCTTTTGTATTAGAAGTTTCTTTGAAAATTAATTTGAATATGCAAATGAGCAATATACTAATCGAATATGCCCAAAATACACCCTAATGGGCTTATTTTTTCCTTTACTCCTATCACAATCAAACCTCACACAGTGAAATGAAAAGTAACATTTTTGTTTTACAAGTTTCTTGGAAAAATCTATTTTAAATATGCAAATGAGCTCAACACTAGGCCTCTAGCTCTAGTGTCATTGAATGGGGGCGAAAAAGATGAATCACTGGATATGCTGAGATACATTCTGTGATAAAGTAACTCAGAACTCATCTTCAGTGGAACCTCAAACTCTCCCTCCAACGTCAACAGCTGCAAGGTTCCATAGTCTTCGGGTCTTTTACCAAAATGATGGAGTGGAAAGGGGGGGAAGTGAACGTATGGACCCAAAAGACTGGGGGTGGCATGTTTTGGATGGGAGATTTATGCCAATAATGACCGATCAGCCTGCGGCACCACCAGAAATACTAGATGTAGTCCGCTGTAGTTGCAAGAAAGACTGCAGCACAAAGAGATGCACATGCAAAAACCATGGACTCCCTTGCGCTGCCATTTGCGAAGAATGTCAAGGTACTAGCTGCACAAACTCACAGTTGCCTGATTTATCAGATGAATATGACCCAGAGGGGAAGAACTAAGCAAAGAACAAACCAGGAACTGGTATAGGGGGTGCCAGAACCAAAAGCCACAGAGAAGGGGTCGAGGATCCAGGCTGGATTTAAAAAAAAAAAAAACATTAAAAATTTTTTTTTAAAAAGAAAAACTAAAAAACTAAAAAATAAATAAAAAACACCAAAAAAAACCCTCCCCTGTTGTTGCTACCTTGTCGTGGTGGGGAGGCTTGGGTGCCTTTGTGACCCTGAAGACTATACCGGTGGGGGTTATACCCCTGGCAGGTACTACCAAGCCAGGCAGTTTTCAGGTTAGAGGCCAGTCTAAAAGCAGCATTGCCATCACCCATTGGCAGTAGGATGATTGGATGAAGATTGGGCCAATGTATTTGTCATACACGTGTTTCTGCCTATGCAAATTAGGACATATTCAATAAGTGTGGAGCTCATGTGCATATTCAAATTCATTTCAAAAGAAACTTGTAATACAAAAAAAGTTACTTTTCATGTATACTTTTACTATGTAAAGTTTTATTGTAGTAGGAGTAAAGGAAAAAATTAAGCCTATTTGGGTGTATTTTGGGCATATTCGATTAGTGTATAGCTCATTTGCATATTAAAATTCATTTTCAAAGAAATTTGTAATACAAAAAAAATTACTTTGAAAGTACCCATTACTTTCATTGTGTAAAGTTTCATTTTGATAGGAGTAAAGGAAAAAAATAGCCCCATTGGGGTGTATTGTTGCCTGACCTTATTGGCACACATCTCGGATTGATGAGAATTTAACATATTTCCTCAACTAGGATTTCTTAGGACCTTAGTATGTTGTTCTGGACACCTCATAGAAATGATCTAAGCTGCAAAAAATTCTTTTAAAATTACTCTTACTACTACTTTGCCTGGACTATAAAATGGCTATAGTCCAATAGTCCAAAAAGTCAAAGGTTCCTGGGAATAAGGTTGTGCTTTTATGTTTTTGTCACACTTGACTAACTTTACATACAAACCGAGTAAGTCATTATCTTATGTGATGTACCTCTCAAAGTGTGAAAATGAAAAGCTTTAAACAAAAATACAATACACCAGTAAGTTTCCACTTCTAGGAATTAATGAGTATTTGAATATAGAATATATATATATAATATAATATAGAATTGAATATCTGTATGTAACTGTCTTGAGCAGAATATTTCAAATGATAATGCTGTGATTAAATGATGACCCAGTGATGCTGTAATTACCTTTAGGATGAAGGGAAAGGACACAGTGACATCTTGTGAAAGTCCTGTAACCCTACATTGAATGCTGTACCCAGCCCAGGAACCTGATTCACCACCAAATAAATACTACGATATATTTTTACGGCATACTATACTATGGGTTTTTATGACATACATTAGTGTGACATTTTTGTGGCATAGGCTACTATACTATCATATTTCTATGGCATACTATAGTATGCCTATACTACTTTCTTTAACAACATCTTAATGGCATGACTTTTTATGGAATAGTATAGTATTTATTTTTTATAGTATTACTTTCTATGGAATTTTTAATGGCAAACCATAGTATGTATTTTTTTTTGGCATCCTTTACGATGACTATACTATGAATTTTTTTTTTTTAATAGAATTTGGCACCCTTTAGTATGACTTTTTTTCTGACTTTTTTATGTAATGCTATAGTATGACTTTTTAAAGTCATTTTTATGGTATACTATACTATGACTATACCATTCAATGCCATACTCTACAACCTTTGTTTCTGACTTTTTTCTGATATACTATATTAATCCTTTTTTATTGAATTATAATGGGATACTACATTATGACAGTATAGTAATGTCAAGAAAATTCATATAGTATGTCATAAAGTCATAAAATGTCATACTGTTTGTCATAAAAAAGTCATAGTATGTCATAAATTTGTTGTACAAAATATCACTATTAAATTTGATTAACCTTATATTTTATGCGTAGCTTTGACCTGAGCCTGTGTAACTTTTTTATTTAGTCATAGTAGAAGAAGTTGAAAAAAGTCATAAAAAAGGCATAGTAAAGTATGTGGAAAAAAAACTCATAGTATGTCATAAATATGGCATACAAAGTGTCACTATGAAATTAGATTAAACTTATATTGTATGCGTAGATTCGGCCTGAGCCTGTGTAACTTTTTTATTTTGTCATAGTAGAATAAGTTGAAAAAAGTCATGAAAAATCAAGGTATAGTATGTTGAAAAAAAGAGTCATAGTATAGTATGTCGAAAAAAGTTATAAAAAAAGTCATAGTGTAGTATGTTGAAAAGAGTCTTGAAAAGTCATAGTATAGTATGTTGAAAAAAGTCATGATATAATATCTCGAAAAAAGTCATAAAAAAGTCATAGTATCGTATGTCGACAAAAGTCAGTAAATTTTTGTATGTATATTTCTGTTGTGTATATTTCTGTTTAGTTATCTCCCTGTTTTTTTCTGTAGGTTCTGTTCCCTGTCTTGTAAATGTATTTTGTGTATTGTGGTCTGTGTATATTTTGTTGTTTTTTTTGTTTGCATTTCGCTGTGTATGTTCTGCTTCCTGTTTTATTTTGATAGTCTGTTTTCGGTCTTGTCTTGTCTAGTTTTACTTTCTGTGTTTTCCCTCCTTTGTTGATTGTCCTGCCCCGCCCTGATGTGTTTCACCTGTTGTCTCACCTGTTCCTGATTTACTCATCACCTCATGTATTTAGCCTCTGTGTTCCCTTTGTCTCTTGTTAGATCGTCTTGTGTTCGTTCCTGTGTTCTGTGTTTTGCTCCCTCGTCCCTTGTTTCAGCTTGTGTTCCTGCCTGTGTTTTTGCCTGTTTTCCAGTCTATGTACTGCCGCTTTTTTTTGTATTAAATCCCTGAGTTGCATTCATCTCCTGCCTGCCTGCCTCATCTCTGCGTTTGGGTCCACTATTCCTTGCCTCCACATCACATCATAGTATAGTATGTCGAAAAAATTCATAGTATAGTATGTCGAAAAAAGTCATAAAAAAGGCATAGTATAGTGTGTCGAAAAAAGTTACAAAAAAGTCATGGTATAGTATGTCGAAAAAAGTTGTATAGTATTTCGAAAAAGAAAATATCAAAAAAGTAATGGTATGGTATGTCGAAAAAAGTCATAGTATAGTATGTCCAAAAAATCTTTAAAAAATCTTTAAAAAAGTCATAGTATAGTATGTCTAAAAAAGCCATAGTATAGTATGTCGAAAAAAGTCATAAAAAAGGCATAGTATAGTATGTCAAAAAAGTAATAAAAAAGTTATGTTGAAAAAAGTCATAGTATCGTATGTCGAAAAAAGTCACACTATAGTATGTCGAAAAGAGTCATACAAAAGGCAAAGTATAGTATGTTGAAAAAAGTCATAGTATAGTATGTCCAAAAAAATCTTAAAAAAGTCATAGTATAGTGTGTCGAAAAAAGTCATAAAAAAGCATAGTATAGTATGTCCAAAAAAGTCATAGTATAGTATGTCTAGTATGTCATAAATATGTTGTACAAATTAGATTAACCTTATATTTTATGAGTAGATTCGGCCTGAGCCTGTCTAACTTTTTTATTTAGTCATAGTAGAATAAGAAAAAATTCAAAATTCATAGTATAGTATGTCGAAAAAAGTCATAAAAAAGGCATAGTATAGTATGTCGAAAATAGTCATAGTATAGTATGTCGAAAAAAGTCATAACAAAGCATAGTATAGTATGTCCAAAAAAGTAATTGTGTAGTGTTTCGAAAAAAAATTATAAAAAAAGTAATGGTATGGTATGTCGAAAAAAGTCTTAAAATAGTCATAGTATAGTATGTAGAAAAAGTCACAAAAAAGTCATAGTATAGTATGTCAAAAAAATCTTTAAAAAAGTCATAGTATATTATGTCGAAAAAAGTCATGAAAAAGTCAAAGTATAGTATGTCGAAAAAAGCCATAGTATAGTATGTCAAAAAAGTAATAAAAAAGTTATAGTATAGTATGTCGAAAAAAGTCATAGTATAGTATGTCGAAAAAAGCCATAGTATAGTATGTCAAAAAAGTAATAAAAAAGTTATAGTATAGTATGTCGAAAAAAGTCACACTATAGTATGTCGAAAGTCATACAAAAGGCATAGTATAGTATGTCGAAAAAAGTCATAAAAAAGCATAGTATAGTATGTCCAAAAAAGTCACAGTATAGTATCTCGAAAAAAAGTCATAGTATAGTATCTCGAAAAAAGTAATAAAAAAGGCAGAGTATAGTATGTCGAAAAAAGTCATAGTATAGTATTTAGAAAAAAATTATAAAAGAAGTAATGGTATGGTATGTCGAAAAAAGTCTTAAAAAAGTCATAGTATAGTATGTAGAAAAAGTGACAAAAAAGTCATAGTATAAAATGTCAAAAAAATCTTTAAAAAAGTCCTAGTATATTATGTCAAAAAAAGTCATGAAAAAGTCATAGTATAGTATGTCGAAAAAAGCCATAGTATAGTATGTCAAAAAAAGTCATAAAAAAGGCATAGTATAGTATGTCGAAAAAGTAATGAAAAAGTTATAGTATAGTATGTCGAAAAAAGTCATAGTATCGTATGTCGACAAAAATCACACTATAGTATGTCGAAAAGAGTCATACAAAAGGCAAAGTATATGTCGAAAAAGTCATAGTATAGTATGTCCAAAGAAATCTTAAAAAAGTCATAGTAGTGTGTCGAAAAAAGTCATAAAAAAGCATAGTATAGTATGTCCAAAAAAGTCATAGTATAGTATGTCTAGTATGTCATAAATATGTCGTACAAAATTAGATTAACCTTATATTTTATGAGTAGATTCGGCCTGAGCCTGTGTAACTTTTTCATTTAGTCATAGTAGAATAAGTTTAAAAAAGTCATGAAAATTCATAGTATAGTATGTCTAAAAAACTCATGAAAAAGTCATAGTATAGTATGTCGAAAAAAGTCATAGTATAGTATGTCGAAAAAAGTCATAAAAAAGGCATAGTATAGTATGTCGAAAAAAATTATAGTATAGTATGTCGAAAAAAGTCATAAAAAAGGCATAGTATAGTATGTCAAAAAATAATAAAAAAGTTATAGTATAGTATGTCGAAAAAAGTCATAGTATAGAATGTCCAAAAAAGTCTTAAAAAAGTCATAGTATAATGTGTCAAAAATAAAAGCATAGTATAGTATGTCCAAAAACGTCATAGTATAGTATGTCGAAAAAAGTCATAACAAAGGCATAGTATAGCATGTCGAAAAAAGTCATAACAAAGGCATAGTATAGTATGTCGAAAAAAGTCATAGTATAGTATCTCCAAAAAAGTCATAAAAAAGGCATAGTATAGTATGTCGAAAAAAGTCATTGTATAGTATTTCGAAAAGAAATTATAAAAAATGTAATGGTATGGTATGTCGAAAAAAGTCTCAAAAAAGTCATAGTATAGTATGTAGAAAAAGTCACAAAAAAGTCATAGTATAGTATGTCAAAAAAATCTTTAAAAAAGTCATAGTATAGTATGTCAAAAAAAGCCATAGTATAGTATGTCGAAAAGAGTATTACAAAAGGCAAAGTATAGTATGTTGAAAAAAGCATAGTATAGTATGTCGAAAAAAGTCATAGTATAGTATGTCGAAAAAAGTCATAACAAAGGCCTAGTATAGTATGTCGAAAAAAGTCATAGTATAGTATCTCCAAAAAAGTCATAAAAAAAGTCATAGTATAGTATCTCCAAAAAAGTCATTGTATAGTATTTCGAAAAAAAAAATTATAAAAAAGTAATGGTATGGTATGTCCAAAAAAGTCTCAAAAAAGTCATAGTATAGTTTGTAGAAAAAGTCACAAAAAAAGTCATAGTATAGTGTGTCGAAAAAAGTCATAAAAAAGCATAGTATAGTATGTAGAAAAAGTCACAAAAAAAGTCATAGTATAGTGTGTCGAAAAAAGTCATAGTATAGTATCTCCAAAAAAGTCATAAAAAAGTCATAGTATAGTATCTCCAAAAAAGTCATTGTATAGTATTTCGAAAAAAAAAATTATAAAAAAGTAATGGTATGGTATGTCCAAAAAAGTCTCAAAAAAGTCATAGTATAGTTTGTAGAAAAAGTCACAAAAAACGTCATAGTATAGTGTGACGAAAAAAGTCTTAGTATAGTATCTCCAAAAAAGTCATAAAAAAGTCATAGTATAGTATCTCCAAAAAAGTCATTGTATAGTATTTCGGAAAAAAAAATTATAAAAAAGTAATGGTATGGTATGTCCAAAAAAGTCTCAAAAAAGTCATAGTATAGTTTGTAGAAAAAGTCACAAAAAACGTCATAGTATAGTGTGTCGAAAAAAGTCATAAAAAAGCATAGTATAGTATGTCGAAAAAAGTCATAGTATAGTATGTCGAAAAAAGTCATAACAAAGGCATAGTATAGTATGTCGAAAAAAGTCATAGTATAGTATGTCGAAAAAAGTCATGGTATAGTATGTCGAAAAAAGTCATAAAAAAGTCATAGTATGGTATCTCGAAAAAAAGTCATTGTATAGTATTTCGAAAAAATAATTATAAAAAAAAGTAATGGTATGTCGAAAAAAGTCACAGTATAGTATGTCGAAAAAAGTCATAAAAAGCATAGTATAGTATGTCGAAAAAAGTCATAGTATAGTATCTCCAAAAAAGTCATAAAAAAGTCATAGTATAGTATCTCCAAAAAAGTCATAAAAAAGGCATAGTATAGTATGTCGAAAAAAGTAATTGTATAGTATTTCGAAAAAAAAGTATAAAAAAAGTAATGGTATGGTATGTCGAAAAAAGTCTCAAAAAAGTCATAGTATAGTATGTAGAAAAAGTCACAAAAAAAGTCATAGTTTAGTGTGTCAAAAAAATCTTTAAAAAAGTCATAGTATATTATGTCGAAAAAAGTCATGTATAGTATGTCGAAAAAAGTCATAAAAAAAGCATAGCATAGTATGTCGAAAAAAGTCATAGTACAAAATGTCATTAAAAAGATCATAGTATGACAAAAATGTCATAATATGCATGTCTTTGTGTTGGAAGGAGACCCACATACAAACACCATGGTTTGACTGGGATCCGAACCATAAACTTTGAAATGTCAACTCTCAATGGTGCAACATTGCTTACCACAGAGCCACAGCACTGTAGTCCACAATGTCGAAAAAGTGACAAAAGAGTCATAGTTTAGCTTCGAAAAAAGTCATAGTATAGTATGTCGAAAAAAGCCATAAAAAAGTCAGAATATAATATGTCGAAAAAAGTCACACTATAGTATGTCGAAAAAAGTAATAAAAAAATCATAATATAGTATGTCGAAAAAAGTCATAGTATAGTATGTCGAAAAAAAGTCATAGTATAGTATATCAAGAAAAAAATGTCATTAAAAAGGTAATAGTATGACAAAGATGTCATAGTACGCATGTCTTTGTGGTGGGAGGAGACCCACACAAACACCATGCCCTAACTGGGAACCATACCAGAAACTTTGAAACATCAATTCTCAATGGGGTAACAGTGCTTACCACTGAGCCACAGCACTGTAGTCTACAATGTGTGACAAAAGAGTCATAGTTTAGTTTCAAAAAAAATATAGCATGTCGAAGAAAATCATTAAGAAGTCATAGTATGTCGAAGAAAATCATTAAAAAGTCACAGTATAGTGTGTCGTCATTTTTATTTTTTTTAAAAGTCATATTATAGTATCTCGAAAAAAGTCATAAAAAAGTCATAGTATAGAATGTAAAAATAATGTACCATCTCAAAAGTTTCACCACACAAATGGGCATCCCCAATTAATTTGAAAATATTACCAGTGGCCGTCTTGGATTTGACCTCTAACAGTCCTCATAAAATGCACAATTTTATGAGAACTTATCCGCTATACACTTTTATATATGTTGTACAATCAACTTGTTTACCTTATCAGTTCAGGACTTGGCCAGCAGATGGCAGTGCATGACCATTGCTGCTGAACAGATTATAGCACATCTTCGGCCCAATACCGTTTTACAAAGAGACAGATCCTATAAAGTACAGGTTAAGCTAATATTATGGGGGTTAATCAGCAATAAGTACCTTTGTTTATCTTTTTCGAAAGCTAATACCATTGGACACTAATGAGGAAAAGGATGAATGTACTGTGCTACTCACAATATAATACATCCATGCAGCAGCAGCCGCAGCAGCAGGGACTTTATTTTCAAAGTCATGTTTAGGTAGATACAAAGGGTGAAGCCAAACTTTGAATTCGAAATTTGAATAGTCTGATATCTCAGATATAATATGTGCAAGATTTGTGTTAATTATTATTTTAGATAGGGAAATAGCAGCTCTAGCAGATTTTCTAATTCTGAAGATGTTATTTAGTTTCTTTTAAAACTTGTGCATAAACCTTGTGTGGACATTTTGATCTGGATTCACTGACTTTTCAAGCAACTTCTTAGACCAAAAATGTCAAAATGTTCTGAGTTTAAGTCCAGAGAGTTAAACATGTTATGGGTTTCCACTAGGACATCTTCCCCACAGTCCTCTTATAATTTAAATGTTCATGGCAAAATTCTTTTTTTTACTTTCTCCCGTTCCCAAGGAGTTAGAGGTCAGAGGTCACCCGCACAATAACCTCCTGGATCTGGAAAACATTCAGTGTCCTCCTTAAAGACACCCAGCAGACTCATAAGTACATTGTCCCTCTTGAACACACCCTCCTGCTGTAATCTTATTAAAGACACAATACAAATTTAAATCATTCTTACCTAAATTATCAGTAATGCAATCATAGCTTGCTCTGCTACTGCTATCTAAAACTGCTCTGGTTCTTATATTGTGTTTTGACCTGGAGTGGCCTTATCAGTCTATTTGAGGTCAGCCAATAGTTTCCCCACAAACAGATCCACACACACACACACACACACACACACACACACACACACACACACACACACACACATACACACACACACACAGACACACACACACACACACACACACACACACACACACACACACACACACACACACACATGAACATCACAATGATTGTTGTGTGAAGCTGCTGACGCATGGAGTGGGGTAAAGTCCTTTCTACACTTATGTAGGACGTTCGGCAGGAGTCAGTAGCCCAAACTCCTTCCAACCAGAACTAGTAAATGTATACCAGATCTTCATTTTTTACATTTTTTAGTTTACTTTATAACTTACTAATAAATGCTTTGATGTCATTATTTTATAGGGACTCTCCTGGACTGAACTGGCAATATCAAGAAAAGATTATATAACAATGATCTGCACATTTCAGACCAAAGAAAAAATCAATAAAAGCAATTTCACGTACATGTAGTCCATTTATCAATTATTACAAACAAGGTTATAAGGTGTAATAAAGTTAAACTTTTATTGCAAACCAAACATGGTCACATAAATCTTAAACAATTTTACAATTTACAGTACATTTAACATGAATTGTTACATATACATATTTAAGCATACCTTTAGTCATTTCTTGTTCAATATACATTAAATCTAGTACACATAACTCCAAATATACAAACAAACTTAAATACCGTCAAACTGCATTACAGCAATATTAAAATGGAATGTTCAGTTTCGATGTTGTCGGCTTACTATTGTGAGGTGAATGGAAGACTACTGTATATGAGGGGGACACAGTTGGCAAGCAGAACTACACAAATACCTCTGAACACATCACTCTCTTTCTCACCTAGCAGCTGTGCTCTCTCTTTCTCTCTCTCTATCACCATTATTGTTGTATGTGCAAATGAAGATATGAAACATCGTTTGAGTTCTTTACGTCTCGCGTGTTAAAGCCAGAACAGGTGTGTTAATTTGGTGCTACATCGTTCCTCTCAAAACAGATCGTCTCCCCTGCTGGTGTCAGGTGTGGAGCTAAATGAAACGTGGTGACCTTAAGGTCGACGCAGACAAACCCAAAAGATGTGAGTTCTGATGGAGAGAAAAAAAATAAAAGGCACCTTTGAGAGAAAAAAATTAAACATCCCCCTCTGTAACATTCAGCTTCAAATGACTCCCTTGTTCAACCACACAGACAGTAAATAAAAAAACTAAAGCACCAAAATAAATGTCATCTCCAAGCTACTTATTCAAACACAACAGGTAGGTCCCCTGTGGGTTGTTAGACAGAAACTCAAAAGAAGGAAGATGATTCGCTACATCGATGAAGATGGAAATCCTTGTCAGGGCTGGTACGGTACGGTCCAGCCTTCCTCTTTTGAGAAAAGATGGAAGTTGGTGTGTGTGCTTGTCGGTTGTGGCTTTAGGGTCGAGGGAGGCTTTAAAGCTGCCTGAGCTGTGTGCAAAGAACCTCCACTATCTGGTAAGAGATGGGCAATGAAGGCTGCAGAGCGTCTCTGTCTGTTGTGGAAGGTTGAAGTATTTGTGTGTTGGTAAATCAGGGTAAGATGGAGGATTACAAACCCCAATAAGTCATCTCATCATGGCAGGCTTCCTCTTGTAGCAAGTCTTCTTTCAAGAGTTGGAGAGATCATGGCAAGTACACATGTTTAAATTATTTGCAGATGCAGAGTTGTTGCAAGCGTTGCTTCGGGATTGTCCATCATCCCGACGGGAAATGTAACGTGGGGTCAAGATGCAAGTCCATGGACACGCCACAGTTCATGTCCTGTAAGTGTGAATTGGAGTCCATTGAGTGCCTGTGTTTAAATACTATAGGTAGGAGTCCATAGACGGGGCATAGGAGAAGCCCACAAAGGCCTCTGCAGCCTCTTTGATGCTTGCTGTGGCGAGCGCGCTGTCTGGGGAACAACCAATGGAGTTTGGCACTGGCTCGTCTGTGAACTCTGGATCAAAGTGCCGCAGGTCGTTGGGTCCCGTCTGGGAAGAAGGAAGGAGGGAAGGAGAGGATTAGTCAGGCTGTAGAATACCTTGCCATAACTGGAAATGTTTTAAACCTCAGCGAGGATGTTCCATGCTCTTGGTCTAGTTATATAAATGTAAATACTGAGGACTAGGACATGAGCAAGTCTCCTGTAGAAAATCAAAAGTCTGCCATAATCAGCACTTATTGGGGTATTAAAAAGGAACGTACCACGTTGGGGTTGAAGGGAGGGGTGATCTTTTTGGCATTGAGGTCATCCCAGTTAATAGGGGAGAAGAACATGTGGTTCTTAATTTCAATCTGCGAAGAGACACAAAAGACAAATAATTAAACAATGTCCTTTAATGTAAATAATATGTTAATATGCATACAGATACACACATACGATCAACATGACCAAACACTTACAAAGTCGTCTGTGCAGCCCAGCCTCTTGGTTCGGTCCTTCTGCAGCAGGCCCTCCAGCAAGTGTCTGGCTGCATTGGAAATGTTGGGTTTCAGCTGCAGCGGCTTGTTCAATATGTTGTCATACATTTCTGCTGTGTTGCGGCTGTAGAATGGAGGCTGGGGAGGAACAAAAAGAACTGATTAGCATCTTGGCAACAATAAGGAGCGAGAAATCCACATGACGAACACTGATTGCGTCATTTTAAATCAGTATAATTCAATACAATATAACTCAATATTATCAGATATAGTTCTGACAAGAAAACATTAAGGGTGGGGTGTAACTTTACTATAAAAGCATGTAAGGTGAATGTGAATGTTACTCACCAGGCCGTACAGCATCTCATAGAGAACAGCTCCTAAACACCACCAGTCTACCGTCCTGTCATACGGCTGCTTGTGTAGAACCTCAGGAGCTAAATACTGTAGAGAGAAATGGTAAGTTACAGTACTGAATATTACTTTTTATGACTATGAATATGACTTTTTTTTTAGTGCTGTTTCCGAATCACCGGATGTTTTGTCCTTACCTCTGGCGTACCGCAGAAGGTCGACGTGGTCCCGTTGGGTTCAATGTTCTCCTTGCACAGGCCGAAATCTGTAAGAATGATGTGTCCCTGTGAGTCCAGCAGGATGTTCTCTGGCTTCAGGTCTCTGTAGACGATGTTGAGGGAGTGGAGGTAGCCCAGTGCGCTGCCGATCTCTGCCGCGTAGAACCTGGCTCTGGGCTCGAGGAAGCAGCGCTCTCTCTGTAGATGGTAGAACAGCTGGAAGACAGAGAAAAAGAGTGTTTTGAGTAACAAAACCTTAAAATGTCTTGATTATGTCAGATTATCCACAAAATGACATGAGCAGAGATAGGAAATTAGAAGACCAAGGATAAACAGACAAATACAGAGACAAAGAGGAAATTGGATAGGAGGAAATAAAGAGGCAGGAAGGCGACAGCTTAAAAAGTTTGACAAGGGAAGACAGATGGAACGAGGGCCAGAGGTGGCACGCAGCAGGATAGAGGGGGAAAAGAGGGGAAGAAAAGAGAAAGGGAAGAAGGAGAGTAAATGCTTCCTGTTTCTCGATGAGGCCCATATTTAATCAACACTGTCTTTGCTCGTCCAACAATCGCAGGAAATTAACACACTGAGTCTGAATGGTGCTGCTAATTTTGGCCCAAGTCTGTCCCACTGTCCCAACCCACCACATGATTTCCTGAGAGGTGTTTCCTTTAAAGAAAGACAGAGCGACAGCTTCTGTTCTGCTTCTCATGACAGGATATCCCCTCTGTCTGTCTGTGTTTCTACCTCATCTTGCACTACAATATTATTCCTCCAGCTATATCCATATTTAAAATGTCCTCCTAGGCCATTCGTTTATCTTTAGCTCCTTCTTTAAATAGCTCAGCTTCTCCCTTCTCTTATATCATCTCTGCTTCATGTCCTCATCTTTTTCTGGCAGCAGTTCAACCGGTAACTCACCTCTCCTCCATTGATGTAGTCCAAGATGAAGTAGAGTTTGTCCGCTGTTTGGAAAGAGTAGTGCAGGCCCACCAAGAACGGGTGCTTGACATTCTTTAGCAGCACATTCCTCTCTGACATGATGTGTTTCTCCTGAGGAATACAAAGAGCAGGCTGTTAGAGGGGTTGACACTTTTTGTTGCATGCGTACATTTGGTATGTCGGCATGCACATTTACCTCCTTCTTCTTGAGGATGGCCTTTTTCTGTAGGACTTTGACTGCGTAAAACTCGTCATCTGCACGATGGCGTGCGAGCAAGACCTTGCCGAAGCTGCCCTTGCCGATCACTTTGAGGAAGTGAAAGTCGCTGGGTTTGGCCGAGGGGTTGGAGGACGGACCGAGGTTGATCTGTTGGGATGGACTAGGCTGTGAGAGGAGATGAGCAAGTTATAGCCACATTATGAACCCCAAGATGTATGGTAAACATGCAAACAGAGGATATGTGTGTGTATCTCTGCATACGGTGAAATTTAAACAAAGGTAAAAGCAGACATTACACTGTTTAATGCAAATATACTTACAGGAGGAGAGGGGTTTGTGTTCATGAGCTCAGCATCCTGAGGGGGACTCAAGTTCAGAATAGACTGAACTTCAGGACTGAAAAAAAACCACAAAGATTTCAAACTTAGTTCATTTAACAAAGTATCTAAAGTATCCAGGATTTTTTCTGTGTGAATCAGCTGATCTGGGAGTCACATTAAGTCACAAAGCTTCCCCAGAGGACATATGACTGGCATGTCTGGTTGTTTCCAAATGTTTGTCCTCCAGTGAAAGCAGAACAATAACATGAGTCAGATGGTACTCACTGCTTGCAGGCGTAGGAGTTTGTGGCAAGCCTCTGAATGAAGTCGTTCAGACCCATTCTCCTCTGTTTCATAAATGCTGCAACACAAGAGAGAGAAAAATGTTTAGATTTGTAAATAAAAAAACAAAAAGATGTCCATCCATGTCATGAAGAATCAGCTTTAATTATCCAGTTATGGTTCCGTACCGGTGACTAATGCCACTATCCCTTTAGATTTGGAGTAAGTCAGGGCAGACTTTTCTGTCTCTGTTTTAATCGTCATGATGAGTTGAACGGCAGCTCTGTACTCATCAACTGCCTGTCAGCTAAAATATAACTATCATGCCTTTGGCTCTTGTTTTATAACTGACAGGGGAGGAGGGAGGAGCTCCCCCCCACACACACACACCCCCTTGGTGGGCGTGATACTCTGCAAACATTCCTTTCAGCTAAATGGACCGTGAGAAGAAGATCGACCCTCTTCTCGACCAATAAGAGGCCGTTGCGCTCCTAGCGCGTCATAGCCGCACCTCAAGAGGTGCTTGCGTCAAAAACATAGGAAAAAGGGGGAAAAAAGTTCTTTACCACAACTCACTGAAAGGTCGATCTGTACTATTTGCACATATGTTTGTTCAACACCATGGCAACTTTTCACACAATCTGAATTTATCACCAAGAAAGCAACACTTCAGTCTACACTAAGCTGCGAAAACTAATCCTATAGGCTAATCACATCCAGATGTGTCTACTAATGGTGTCCCTTAATCTTGCCAAGAGTACAGAATAAACTGCAGATTGTACAAACATGTGAACACTAGTAATTGAAACTAGAGAGTTCATGAGATTCAGGATTATTCTCCAAGCTGCTGAATAGTTTTTATTACAGTGTATCCATGTTCCCCGCCTAGCCCCCACTGAGACTGCAACTTGGTCCTGTACAAATAATCGGATATACTTAACTAGGCCTATCAGCTTCACCGTTTGGCTACTTCTCAATTAAAACGGCCGGGGGTGACGCAGGTTCCCTCGGTATACAAAAGGAGGGAGAGCCTAAGCTGAGCCGAGGGAGGTCCGATGCCAAGAAAATGCCGCTGCTAGTGGAAAAGTACAGACAGAAACTCCTGAATACATCCAACTCAAACGAGAAAAAAACACAGATCGGCAAGCCTCTCAGAAGAAGCCAAAATACTTCAATGTGATGATCAGAATGGAATTATGTGGAAAAATCTCTCTCTCTTTTTGCGTTTTGTGCGCTGGCAGACAGGAGACCAGACGGGCTCAGTTAGGTAGGCTACAGTTATGTAAGGCACCTGGTTCAAGTTTAACCAACATACATGGGTGGAATGAAAGTATGTACGACGATATCACCTATGAAGGCCAAACCCATTTTACTGATAATAACCGTGCATAAGGAAGAAGACAGAACAAAAACTAATTTAAGTAATTGGCGCTGCACGATTTTACTTATTCAACTGTAAATTTGCTGCACAATATACAATTTACAAAGTCTTGCGTAAAAACATCAAAACACGGTGTAGTTTCACAGGTATTCGGTTTCTTAGCCTGAAAAGACATATGAGCTTTAGTTTCCAGACAATACAAACAAACCTTTCAGATCGGAAGGAACTCTCATTTCTCTGCCTGCAGCGCTCGGCGTTCAACAAGTTGCAAAAGAGAGTTGCCCAGGTTTCTCTGGCACTTTCAACAGACGCTCCTTATCAGCGATCTTTTTCTATAGATAACAGCATCATAAATCTAGGTCACGCGATTATGGGGTAATAGAGCGCCCCCCCAAGTATGTCTGGCTGTGCTTTCTTCCCAACCACAGACACTCCTGACATAAAAGGTAGACCGAAGCAATACCATTTATTCCCACAATACAGAACTACAGTTCCCTACAGGAGCATTATAGGAATACTATGGCGATGGTTTCCGAATGGAGAAACCCATCGCTGTTGGTTTAAAATGAATAACGTTACAGCCTACTTACACGTCAAAGCGGTTGTTTTGTCTTTCATAGGGATGCTTTATTTTCCGAATCACAACACGGAGAGAGACTTCAGGGTCCACGGCAGGCATATAATCGAACTACACTGCATTCCTCTTCTTCGAGATTTTCATCCAGAAGACTTTTTCCCTTTCTTTTCAGGGCGGAGACGTCCCGCCTCTGTTTCCTTCCACTCTACAGTTTGGTGTTTCATGCATGCTGAATGAATTTCCCTCAGGAGGGAGGGGGGGGAGGGGCTTCAAATGGTCCTCATAAGCTCCTACATTCGAGTTCAGCTATTAAAAATATAGACCTCACTTCTATTTACTGTCATTAAAAATCGAACAAAATGATTAAATAATACATTTATTAATTTACATCTGCGTTGCTTTCACCTGCAACGAAATGGATAGAACGGTATTTAAACCCATGAAACGGATGGGTTTTTTTGAGCCAAATAAAAGGAGAAACAGAATCAATCTGCAACTATGTTTATTTACACACCTGGTCCCATGCATTATCAATATATTACTAACACCATTAAGTGGGGACACATTTTTCTAGCTTAGCACTTCCTCAATTATTTGCATTCCATTTGAAACTACACTTTTCTTAATTTGTAATCTTTCACATAAAGACAAAAAACTTGCTTATAGTAAAATGCTGAATGCAAACTTGGCTTACTTACTATAAATGTAACCTTGAAGGCAGTTTTTTTTTTTTTTTTTTTCCAATACAGCCTGCTGTCATTCACCCGCTGAGCTCAGAATTAAAAAGTAACCCGGATTTGGAAATTCACTGAGTTCACATTCATTCGAAGTTTGGAGCTGCCAACAAGTTAAGGCCACATTAAATACTCTTGATGCATTGCTATCCTATCAGAGTTTTGTCTTTGGGAGTGAGTGAAAGAGTAGAGAACAGAGAGAATAAATGAGAAACATAGATGTGAGGACACCAGTGGTAGACAGGTGATGCAGTAAGGAAAACATCCTGGAAATGTGGATCAGACGAAGAATAAACAGATATGAGACGCTACCAGTGACCTTTCAGTCACTTATCTAATTGAGAGCAAGGGACTGTGTGAGAAAAGGTATGCTTTGATGTGTAAGGGTGAGAAAGAAAGTGTGTTGTTTTGCCATTGACCCCCAGCCTCTTTCAGAGAAAAGTGTGACTCTGCAGTTTTTAAATATAGCCTCTACTTTTTACTGCTGTCTCCGTTTCTCCCTTAACTCAGGTCAGATATATTATTAATCTGTCCCCCATAGCCACCTGATCACACACACACACACACACACACACACACACACACACACACTCTCTCTCTTTCTCTCTCTATTTCTCTCTCGCTAAAACAGAGAGAGAGGAAGAGGGGGAGAAAGTGCACATCAGGTACTTCCTAAAATCCCTCAAGGCGTCCAACACGCCCCTTGCTCACTGCACCAACAAGAATTTAGTGCTGTTTGTTAGAAAAAGATATTTTTCCCTGAGACAGCACAGGTTGCCAGCCTTCAATGTGCATCCAATCCACAATATCTCACCACTGAACACTACAGCAGCAGTCCACATGGGACATAAACCGACATCTCTCATCAGCGCTTGAAAGCATCTTGCGCCAAACAAGCGAGACCTTGAACATCATATATTGCTTTCTCAAAAACTACGAAAAGCATTGACCTTGATAACTTGACACAGATGTACAAAATGAGACTGATTTTAATGTCTGAATGATGAACAGCTACTTATATTTATCCAACAAATAAGAACTAAAACATGTAACAGGAGAGGATTAAAAGCGACGATGAAGAAGACGTTACCTCCGAGCACTGATCTTGTGTCTGCATCTGTGGTCATATCCCAGAGTTGAATGAAATGAGGAGGAGGTGTAGAGAGAAGATCAGGAGAGAGGAAGAAAGAGAGAGAGAGAGAGAGAGAGAGAGAGAGAGAGAGAGAGAGAGAGAGAGAGAGAGAGAGAGAGAGAGAGAGAGAAAGAGAGAGCAATACTAACAATAAGTCCACTCAGTGTTTTTCCTATCTGGCCCTCTTTCCCTGAAGAGGAGGCTCCACAATACTCAAGCTGTGTTGATTGCCTTTTTATGTGTCTGTGTGTGTGTGTGTGTGTGTGTGTGTTAGTAGCCTATGTTATGTAACCCACTAGTGCCACTGTCACCAATGCCAAAGTCAGCCTTCACACACACACACCACACACACACACACACACACACACACACACACACACACACACACACACACTTAGGGGGTTCGCTGCAGTGCCAGAGGGGTTGAGGTGCAGGATATTAGAGTTGTAATATAAACACACACACTCTCTCAGCCAACCCACCTACAGTATAACCATAGACAGAGAGCCCCATATGCCCATATTCACACTGTCTCCTGACAGATGCCATCCATCCTTTAAATCCTTTCCTCTCTTTCATCCTCCCATCCCTCCAATCTTGTAACGCCGACTCCCTGTGCCGGAGATGATGAGGCTGTTCGTGGCTACAGTTGATCTGGCATTGAATGTGAATGAGCCTTGATGCTGAGGAACCAAATGACACCGTTACATAAAGACCTCGGCTATTCAGAGAGGACAGCTTGGCTTTTATTTTGGAACTGGTGTGTGTGGAGTGTTTGGCTAGCTATACAAAAACTAAATGGCCTACTTATGCCTTTAGCTAGTGTGACGATTGAGACTCCCCTGTGTTTGAATTTTGATATTCTTCGGCTTGTGTGATTGTCTCTGTTAGAGATGTCTGCTGGTCATTGGTGTGTTTGGTAACACTTTATTTTGTAGGTCCCAGACTTCTTTGATTTCCTAGAAATAAATTAATATGTAACTGTCAATTGTTAGGGTGTTCCAGGAAAGGATCATGTGATTTGATATTCATTAAAGGGAAAATGGAGCACAATACCAATTACAGAACATACCATATAGTCAGTGCACAGCAGGTCAGCTAAACTTTCAAAAATATACAGTACAATTATTACCTTATATGAAGAATAAATAATCAAGGAATGGCTGTTTACCTGGGTTATACTCATAATGGAGAAGTTATGTTAAGGATATCAACAGCTGCTTATAAACTCAACACAACAGTTTCACATTACCGTAATAAATACATAAATACTACAGACCCGTCACTCTGACCTCTGTGGTTATGAAGTCTTTTGATTGTTCTGGCTCACCTCAAAACCCTCACTGACCCACTCCTGGACCCCCTGCAGTTTGTAGAGCCTATAGAGCTAATAGGTCTGTAGACGAGGAAGTCAACACGGCTCTTCATTTTATCCTCCGGCACCTGGACTCCTCAGGATCCTACGCCAGGATCCTGTTTGTGGACTTCAGCTCTGCCTTCAACACCATCCTCCTGGCTCTGCTACAGCACAAGCTGACCCAGCTGCATGTGCCTGACTCCACCTGCAGGTGGATCACAGACTTCCTGTCTGACAGGAAGCAGCGTGTGAAGCGGGGAAACACGTCAGTGACTCTCTGGCCATCAGCACTGGTTCCAATCGAGGCTGCGTCCTTTCCCCTCTGCTCTTCTCCCTGTACACCAACAGTCCATCAAGCTCTTGACGTTCGCGGATGACTCATTGGACTCATCTCTGGTGGGGAGTCCGCCTCCAGGTGGGAGATTGACCACCTGGTGACCTGGTGCAGTCAGAACAACCTGGAGCTAAACACTGAAGACAGTGGAGATGGTTGTGGACTTTAGAAAGGACGCAGCCACACCCGACCCCATCACCCTCGGTGACTCCACAATGTAAATAAAGTGCCAGAGTGCATGAAAAAATCATCAAAAGAAAGTGCCAGAGGAGGATTTGGGACTTTCTGCTAAACCCCTAATGTCCTCAAATTCTTGAAACATCCCATGGTATGTACACATCTGACCTGTGCTGCTGCGACTGAATTTGCCTCTTGGTGTTGTTGAGTGAGGACAGCAAATGTCAAATGTTGAAAAATGGAAGGATGAATTCGATGAATGTTTATTTACTGGCCCGTGCTTGGCCTCCTCTCAAAATGCAAAAAGTGTCCCCCGGACAAAGCAAGTTGAGTTGTTTACCGTAGGCCATCAGGATGTCCAAAAGGGAGAATATTTTTGCAAAGAGAGGATTTTGTGGTTGATCCACATTTTTTTAGTGGGCCATATGAGGGCAAGGATTTGGCTTTTGGATTAAGGCTAGAATTAGGTAGAGGTTGTGATGGTCAAAGGTAGATTTAGTGAACAGAGATTATGTCGTTGGCAGCCCTGGCTCCGAATACAGTACACACACCTAATTCTGTCGGACTGTAAATCTTCAGGGTATAATGGCAACAAACATGTTCAGACAATCTTCAGAACTGTCTCTGGTTTGGGAGTGCCTTAATGGAAATGTATATGTACATGTTTGTGTGTTTGTGAATATGTGCGTGTGTAGGTTTGTATGTTTGCCTGTATGAAGTTCAGGTTGACACAGGTGAGCGATGTGTCATGAATGGTGGAAGAAAAAAGTAAATAGCTGCAATGTTGATATTATTTTTGCATTACTGAGAACAAAAGTGTTATGTTTGAGAACACACACACATACACACACACACACACACACACACACACACACACACACACACACACACACACACACACACACTGGCTTTGCAATCACATATAAACCTGTTGGCATATTAGGAAGAAGAGCACTATAAGTCAGTAAGTGTACATTTTGATGAAAAAAGCAAGTTGACGAACATACAAATGTGTTTGATGCTCTTTGGTAATTACAGTAAGACCACAGAGAAAGAACACCCAGTTTGCTGTTTGTTCCTCTGTGAAATTTTACTGTCAGAACTCTACTCCACATAATTATTATTATTGCATTTAACCCTGGCTCTACAGCATTGCTCTCTACTGCTCCCTCGGTCACACACATCACATGTGACAAACTCCAACTTCTAAGTGCTTCGAATGCCGCTAACTGCTGTTCTTGGAACGACAGGGTGTAGGTGCATCACGGCTGAAGCCAAAGGAACAGTTTGTCACCAGGTTGGCTAATTGCTCGGATGTCTTTCCCTGTGCCGAAAACTCCCATAATTAACAGGCAGACAGTTACTCCCAGTGAAAAAACGTTTTAATCAGAACAGTTCTTGTTATATTTCTCTCTCTGGGGATGTTCCAGCAGGCAGTAGGTGCCAGCAGATCTGCCACAAAGTTGTGGTATTGCAGTAGCACAGCGTGATAAGTGGTAGTGGAAAGTAACTAAGTACATTTAGTTTACTTCTGTACTTTATTACAAATTTGAGGCACTTGTTCTTTGAGTATTTCTACTTCATGTTCCTATACTTTATACATATTTAGTTACTACTGCTACAGATAAAGACTTTACATACAAAATACTTATACATTAATTCAGTAATATTAATCCAATGATATACTATGTAATAGCATAGCACATGGTTTTTCAGAATTATGAGTATTTTTACTTTTGATACTTTACAGTTTTTTTTCGATTGCTAAACGACAGTGGGCACAACTGAAGCCACATGTGCAAAACTCAAACTACAGTCTGCACTACCGACAGTCACCTGAGCTAAACAGTGCACATCTCCTGCAAAACTCATTCCAAGCAACACAACTCTTTACACACGTCTCAAAACAGGCTCGGTGCAGCCAAACACTATGAACAATCCTCACTATGATAACACACATTGTCACTCAGAACACAGTAAAAACACTAGCGTCAAAAACAAATACAGAAATTACAAACTTTTCATCTTTACAGTTTGAACGATTTGAGTGACTTCACACTAATCAATAGTTTGATTAGTAGATATAGATTTTATAATACACCAATTTTTACGTAAGTTAAACAAGAAGGAATGAAAAGCAGCAATTTGCTTCAATATAGTATTTTGTTTATAGTAATTTATGGAATTACTGGAAAAAAAACTAAAGGTACATAACAGTAACAAAGAATAGTGTGACTAATCCTGCCTCTCTCCAGCATCATGCGGCAAGTTTTCTTCATCACATTGGATGTCTGCATCATCTCTAAATACTAATGACTGTGATGTTTCCATTGCTTTCACCTCCATTACTTTCTGAAAAACAGTAAGAACGCAGTTTCACTATTGTAAAGATATAGTGTTTTACACTTTTTTTTTATAGCTGTGTATATAACCTCAGACATCTTACCTGGACATATTGGTATCTTTGCTCTTTTACCTGTTTCTCTCAAACGGTACAGTGTATAATTGTTTCATTCTTATTTGGTGTGTGTATACAAAAAAAGGCTTTCTGAGCTTTCTCTATATAAATACCGTATATATTCACTAACTAGTCTAAAACAAGACACCTGCTTAGGCTTTCAGCTAAAATTCCAATCAGCAGTGTTTGATAGGCACCAGACTGAAATCTATTCTGTTTTGAATGTGTGGTTAACAGTTTTGACAGCAGTGTGTTAGCATTTGAACAAAGTGCTGTAAATCCACAGTGTTGTGCAGGTTGTGGTTAAAGCTACGGGATAAGTGTGTAGAGTTTTGAAAACTGTGTTCAAGCAATGAAAAACAAACTAGAGTTTGGTCCACATAAACTACTGCTGTGCAGACTGTAGTTTGTATTTTGCACATATAGCTCCAGTTGTGCCCACTGTCGTTTAGCAATTGAAAAAAACTATAAGTAGATTTTATTAATAATGCTTATGTACTTTTACTTAAGGGACATTTTCATTATATCTACTTTATATATTTTATATCGCAGTATTGATACATTTACTTAGGTAAAGAAGTAACTTTGACTACAGAGGAAAATATACATAATAATCATAATATTTAATACATAATATAATAAATAATGTTATAGGAACGCACTACAAATTAGAATATGTTAAATTTTAGTTTCATCTGCTAATTATGATGTAAAAATTCAAGAATTCATAATGTTTTATCCAAAGGTGAAAGAAAAGTTAAAGTTTGTTGGTAAAAAAGTATGTAATGGTGAGCTCAAACACACATGAACATGAGAAGAGCCCATGCAAGTTTCCTGGCAAAGGTAAAGGTAGCAATGACAAATGGAATAGATAGGCTTTAGGCCAAAATGTGAACCGCACACATATTGTGAACTTTAGATTGGACTATGATTTGTGGCACAAATGGACGGATGTAAAAGGACATGATGGAAAACTAAAGTACAGTCACTAGTCATGTTCGCCATAAATAGATGCTGGACTCTAACCCAATGACAGAAAAAATGGAATTGTTTCTGCTGAAGCGAGGGGCAAAGGTTGTGAACAGATGTGGAAAAGGTCACTGTCATGTGTATGATGATCAGCGCTCAGTATTCTGTCTGTAACTACTGTTTTGCTCTCCAAGCCGGTTTCCACAAAACACCAAAATAGTAATCTTGGTTTATGAACAACAGTTATCATCCTGGGAGCTTAGAGGTTGGATTAGAGAGCCAAGTGGAATAAGGTGAAGTTACACTGTGTGTGTTTGTGTCTGTGTGTGTGTGTGTGTGTGTGTGTGTGTGTGTGTGAATAATTTTGCTCCCACAGCCATTAGGTTTGGACAATGGGGAAGCAACAAACAAGAGAAGAACATACAGAGAATGAACCGTAGGAGATTATTTTGAAATGGTTGGGAAAATAAGCAAAACTGCAGATAATAAAGAGAAATTACCCAGGACTGAATGGCGAGGGATGACGGAGAGAGATAACAGAGGAATGAGAGTCACGGTGTCAAAGACGGATGGGAAAGAAGGAGAGAGGGGAGGAAGTGGAAGAATAAAAAAACACGGGCTTAGTTGCCGGGGACTTACTGTTGTCGCCAGGGCAACAGTAGCTGTCTGGGTCTGACTCATTGTGGTAGTACAGGTCCATCGCCTTGGGGAGAAATATGGCATTAATTAGTAAAACAAATTGAATACTTATATGACAAAAACATGCAAATAAAAGTACAGTAGATGCACTCACACTGCAATTTTCTTGTTGAATGATAAAACTGTACAGCCCTTATAACGTTCTTGTAAGTCCCCATTAGATAAATAAATAAAAGAAATAGGCTTGCCAAGCTACAATCTGTCAGTAGTTCTCAACCTGGGGTTGGGTTGAACTGAACACAGGTTATAAACAAATAACATGCTGTGATAAGGGGTCACAAGAAAACATTGGTTGAAAGGGTTACAACCCAATAGGTTTGGTAACCAATGATCTAAGCTGCTTTTCTAAGCTCTTGAAAAGAGTGACTCTAAGAGATGTGACATCAACATCAGCACTCTTAATCAGCATTTCTAAAACCACTAGTTCTGACCCAGACTTGTTCGTGCTCCAGTTTCAGTTGGCTCCCCGCATGACATGTTTTAATGAGGCTGGGTTTCCAGGGTGAGACTGCATTAAATCACTTGACTCCTGTGCTGAAAGCGGTGGGAAACGTCTGCTCCAACAACATGACGACACAGTGTTATTGTGCTTAAGTGAGACTAAATGCCAGGATGAAAAGAAGATGAACTGCTTCTTGATTACATATAGCTAAGCTGGGCTAAGTTCACTGTGCAATATCTTTAAAATGTATATAGAGATAGAAGAGAGTATCAAATGTATATCTTTAATAAAAGACAGACCAGTGGTGGAAGTGGTCATCAAAATGTTCGTAAAGTTTAAAAAGTAAAAGTATTCATTCTGCAGATTTTTTTTCTGTTGGGATTGGCCTCCTTCAAAGGCTCACAAGATAAATCTAGAAGGAAAGAAAAATAAAAAATAAGGGTCTGCTACACAAATTCGAATTCACGATTTGGGAGGTTTAGAGCTCATACACAAAAGGCCTCAACAATATGTTTTTGTAAGATGCCACATGCCATACAGGCTGGGAACCAGTGGTTTAATCTTTAACAAGGCATTTCATTCTATAAACTTTCCACATAATGTTTTATGTAAAATCTAAATCTGAAAACTAGTAACTAGCACTTGATAGAGATGTAGATGTGCTGAAGTTCATTTCCACCACTGCATGTAGGGTGTTTATGTCTTTGTGTTTGAGTGTTAACCTTTGGCATGCTCCATTTGATTATAAAAGTCAATACATTGCTCTATATACGTGGAAGGTTGAATGATTTAGAAATGTGCAAGTAAACCCTCCTGAATGTGCACAACAGCAACTACTTTGAGTCTTTTCACATACAATACCAGTATAATTGGCAGCTTTTGCATCTCAGGACATTTCCATGAAGCCGACTGTGAAATACAGTCTTAGCCTAGTTTGCAGCTCTGAAAACTTAGCCAAGCTCAGTATTCTGCCATGGGTGTTTTCTGAGAACGAGAAAAGCTGAGGCGTGTGTGCGTGTGCATGTGTGTGTGTGTGTGTGTGTGTGTGTGTGTGTGTGTGTGTGTGTGTGTGTGTGTGAGAGAGAGAGAGAGAGTTGTTTGAATCTTATCACTTTGTGTATTCATTCAGAGGTATCTGTAGTCACGCTGGTCTCTCTGAAGTCAACAATCACTTCACCATTCATGCCCCTTTCTCCTTGGATTTGCCTCATGCGCTTTCCCTCTCTTTCTTCAGGGTTGTTTATTGATTCAGTATAGGATTTGATGGAGTCGTATCCATAGTGATGGTGAATCTAGGCTTTCCATTCATTAATATTTCATTGCAGATTTATGTTTCTAAAAGAAGACAGAAAGTTTGGGTTGTTCAAGCAGTGGCAAAGAGAGCCATATTTATTTTCTGTGTGAGTGTCAAGGAGAGGTAGAGGTTTGGCTGTGACTCATAACATAAAGCACATTTAACAGCAAAAGGGCTAGAAATACTCTTTCTAAGTATTTTCTTTCTTCTCTATTTCTAAGAAATTAGTAAGTCTGCTTTTTATGGTTGCACCAAAACTCAAAGGAAAAAAGAGGCATATAAAAAGTTGAAGAAAACAAGTATTTTCATTATTTTGTCAACTTCCAGTAGGTGTTATCATATTAACCATCTGAGAAAACACAGTGTCTTCAACACAATCAATTTCATTGCACGTTGCTAACATCTATTGTATAATATGACAAAGTTTGAGGATTACCTGAAACCCATCAGGGACACCTGGAAGTCCCCTGCTTTGGAATCAACTGATTAATGCAATCAAATTAGTGTTTGCTAATTTAATTTGCTGTAGGCTAACTTGCCTGTGTACGTTGACGTGGCTGCCAGGTATCCTCCAGGGCGTAGCTGATGTAGGGCCCACTGCAGATGGAGCACTCCAGCATGACAGGGCTGCCCAGGAGGGGCGAGGCGTGGATCCCCCAGGAATGACAACCGCCCAGGTGGATGTCTGACTCTGCTTCCTTCTGCTTACCTGTACCGTCGGCGTGATGACGGGCCAGCATCTTCCACTTCCCGACCTGTAAGTGACGATAAGTAAAGGTGTTTTTGCAATGGGCCGAAAAAGTTTTAAACCAATTATGTGGAATGAAAGCAACGTTTAAGACCAACTAACAGCTCTAGTGAACTCCTTCAGTTAATGAGTAAAATATATTCGGGTAACATTTGCATTGCACAGGAGGCAGTGAGTGAGTTAGTCTCAGCTTTAGCAGTAATCTCCTCTCGTGTGACAGCTGCTCTCCTTAGTACTTTTCATCACAAACACCTCTTCACAATCATTTAGCATGTAGGATGTGGCAGGCAACACTTACTGAATACATATCATGGGCATGAACCACAAATACCCATCAAGCACACATACACACAGGAGAGAGAAGGTGTGAGAGAGAAAAATAAGATACATGGGGAAATGGCAGCCATGGTCAAGGTGCACATAGTTCTTGAGAAAACCAAATTGTTTCGGTGGATGTGTCATTGACCCAAAATGGCTGTTATGTAAGGTAAAGGGTGTCCTTGGCACAGAGAGCCAACAGGTTTAGTCATTGCAGCCATTTCACATGAGTCTTATCAAGGCCTCTATAAGTGGCTGCTGGCCTCTAAATTACCCCAACTTGGCATGGGGAAATGTGTGTGAGTGAGATTATGTGTTTGTGGATTGTGAGTCCAAAACTTGCAGCTCTGCAAAAAAAACCTTTAACCGTGTGTGAATGGTTGCTCCCTTGACTATATTTATAGCTCAGTGCTGGAAGGACAGAATGGATCCAAACAAATACTGAGGGTGTCAAATACAATATGATACCATTCTGTCATAACGCTGTGTGTGTGTGTGTGTGTGTGTGTGTGTGTGTGTGTGTGTGTGTGTGTGTGTGTGTGTGTGTGTGTGTGTGTGTGTGTGTGTGTCTGTGTCTGTAGGACTGCCTCTATCCGTATGTAGTGAAATTATTGTCAATTGTTACATATTGCTACAGTATCATTTTTCTTTTTCAAAGTTGATAAAATTGTCTTGAATCAATACATATGACTATTAAAGTGTTAAATAAATAGTTCCACTTTGTTTGGGAAACATGTGTATTCGCTTTCTGAGTTACACAAAGTCATTACAGCCAGCAGTCGGTTAGCTTAGCTTAGCACAAAGACTGGAAACAGTGGGAAACAGCTACTATGGCTCTGTTCAACGTTAACAAAATCTGCTTACTAGCAGCTCTGAAATTCACTAATTACAATTTCATATCTTGTTGGTTTAATCTGTATAAAAATGTGTAAAAATGACAATTTGCTGTTTATGTGCTGGGCAGGCAGTTCCCAGGCAACCAGTCGAGACTCATGGAAGTTACTGCTCCAAGCCGAGAAATAGTTTGGCACATAACCCCCCGTAAAACAGCAAATTGTCATTTTTATGCTTTGGTTTTTGTATGGATTGAACCAACAAGATATAACGTCTTAATTAGTGAGCAAATATGTTTGATTTTGTTTTCCCAAATTATTTTTTTCTTTGGAATTTACATGGCTATAATATTTCCATCTTGCATACTAATTCCAGTACATTTGCATGTATATGTGAAGTACATACAGTATTACATATGTATTGCCAGCTACATATTATAAACACAAGAAGTCTTGGACAGAGTGGAGGTATCTGTTTTCTTTATGCAGCATTTGATTATAGTTATGTACTGTATGTACAGACCCATCTGATCCTTATTAGGCTGAACTGTGCATGTTAATCATGCAAATTATCCTTTATTGTATGGCCTCTTACTGAACCCTGTTCCAGAGAAAGTAGTACCATGCATTCTTTCAGTGGTATGTGCACAGATAGAACACATATATGCATGCTATCTCCAGACTCCTCTTTCTCTTGAGCCCTTTCCCTGCCCTTTGACCTGGTTTAGTGCTACGGCCCTTTAAGATATTGGTCCTGCTATCAGTTTGGTTTCATAAGGCCTCTCTTGTAAGATCTGTCCTTTCACCTCATAAACTCAGGATGTAATATAGTTCAAGGAAATGCTCAGACTAAGGCCAGGATTTACACATCAGCCACAAAGTCCCACAAATCAAGAAAAAGAAACATCATGACTTCATCAGACACCTTTCTTCTTGTTTCCCCGATGCTCTCAAAGAGGCAAGAGTGACCCCACTGCTCAAAAAACCAACACTCGACTCCTCTGACGTAAATAACTACAGACCAGTCTCCCTTCTTCCATTTCTATCTAATACTCTTGAGCGTGCCATTTATAATCAACTCTCTACCTATCTCCACCAGAACAACCTTCTTGATCCCCACCAGTCTGGCTTCAAGGCTGGCCACTCAACAGAAACTGCCCTCCTTGCTGTCACTGAGCAGCTTCACATCGCTAGAACAACCTCTCTCTCTTCCATTATCATCCTTCTGGATCTTTCTGCTGCCTTTGACACAGTGAACCACCAGATCCTCATTTCGACACTCCGAAATCTGGGTGTCTCAGGCTCTGCGCTCTCATTGCTCACATCTTACCTGGCAGACCGAACCTACCGGGTAACCTGGAGAGGATCTAGCTCAGAACCTTGCCCACTTAAAACTGGCGTTCCTCAGGGATCAGTCCTGGGTCCCCTCCTCTTCTCTCTGTACACCAACTCTCTCGGGTCTGTCATTCAGTCGCACGGCTTTTCTTATCACAGCTACGCAGATGACACCCAACTAATTCTCTCCTTTCCTGAGTCTGAAACTCAGGTAGCAGCATGTATCTCAGCCTGTCTGACTGACATCTCTTCTTGGATGTCCACACACCATCTGAAACTCAACCTCGACAAGACTGAGCTCCTTTTCCTTCCAGGGAAGGGCTCTCCTACCCAAGACCTGACTATAACAATTGACAACTCTGTGGTAGTCCCCACCAAGACTGCTAGAAACCTGGGTGTAACACTTGACGACCAACTCTCCTTCACTGCTAACATTGCTGCAACCACCCGATCGTGTAGATACATGCTGCATAACATCAGAAGGATACGTCCCCTTCTAACGCAGAAGGCGGCTCAGGTTCTGGTTCAGGCTCTAGTCATCTCACGTCTAGACTACTGCAACTCCCTCCTGATTGGCCTGCCTGCATGTGCCATCCGACCCCTGCAGCTCATTCAGAATGCAGCGGCTCGACTTGTCTTCAACCTCCCCAAGTTCTCTCACACTACACCTCTCCTCCGCTCTCTTCACTGGTTACCAATTGCGGCCCGCATCCGCTTCAAGACACTAGTAGTTACGTACAGGGCCACGAACGGATCAGCACCCGCTTACATCCAGGACATGGTCAAACCATATACCCCAACCCGCCCACTTCGTTCTGCATCAGCCAAACTGCTGGCTGCCCCGTCACAGCGAGGGAGAACTAATCACTCAACGAAATCCCGACTGTTCACTGTCCTGGCTCCCAAATGGTGGAACGAGCTCCCCATCGATATCAGGATGGCCGAAAGCCTACACATCTTCCGCCGAAGGCTAAAAACACATCTTTTCCGACTACACCTCGGATAAATAAAAATAAAAAAAATAGAAATAATTAAAAAAAAACATGCACTTTCGAACCTGCACTTTCATATGTCTCTTTGTAGCTTTGCCTATTTAAAGCTACTGTATTTGCGCTTACTACTTGTGGTCTGGAGTTTGAACCTTCACAGTTGAAAGCACTTAATTGTAAGTCGCTTTGGATAAAAGCGTCAGCTAAATGACATGTAATGTCTTCTGCCTCTTCCTCACTAACCTCTTTAACGGCCCTTGGACTGTATTCAATACACATCATCTTTGAAAAACAACCGTGTCTCAGTCACTGACAAAGTTATGTAAACCCTTTGCCTTTAGATTTGCCCTTTACTCTCATACAGTTGATCTAGACATAAAATACAGTACTGTATGATGAAGCTGCAACTGAAAACACTGTTGTCGTGAACATTATCGTAACCACATAACTCACACTCACCACAACACTCAGTATACCGCAAACACATATAACAATAAACATATGCATAATGTATCAGGAAAGTTTCTGCATAAAGTCCCTTCATATAGGGGTAATATTCAGTTTTTGTCGAGACTGTTAGAGGTGTTCATTTATTTATTCATCATTTATTCAACAAACTGGAGGAGTGGCTTTGAAAGAATAAGCTGCAGGGAGGTTCTAATGAAAGACGCTATTGAGTTGCATTATGGGAGTTGTAAGATACTGTATTTCATTTACATGTCTTTTGTGAATTCCACAACTTTATGGAAGTGCAATACTAAATTACCCCTTTAAGTATTACTGTCTCAGTAATTAACTTATCTCTATTATCCGTTAAGTTTTACAGTAAAGGCAGGCATGATACTAAGGTTAGAGTTAAGGTTACAAAGTTAGCTTTGGGCTTGAAGTTTGATTGCTTGGTCTGTTCACTTTACAACTAAAAAGTTGGTCAGGGGTAAAGCACTGGCTAATGCCAGTTACGGGGACGATACTTAAGGTTGATAAGTGGCTAGCATACGCTATACCATGCAGTGCCTGGTGATAATCATTGGACGTTAAGCAGTAGACTGATATAAGTCCACAATAAGATATTAAAAGAGACTCAAGTATAACTTATAAGATTAATTTGATATTAAGTTCACAGACAGTCCAAATACATTTAAAAAAGAATAAATAAAAGCTTACATATACTGCTAATCAGTGCTCAATTGGACAAAAAAGTAGATAAGGCTAGCGTTTATATTAGTGTTATTAGAAAGCCTATGGCCCTCTTTCCTGGTAACTCTCTTTTTCCCTGCTCATCCCTTCCTGTCCTCTACCAGCTCTCCTCTAACAAGCTGTGTGATGTCCCACATATGTCTGAGCATCAAAGAGTAATGAAATGAGGGGATGGCGAGAGCGCATCGGTGGGGGGAATTATAAAGTAGAAGGGAATGAGGTGCGAGCGGAGATATGGAGACAAAGAAAAATATGTTTGGAAGATAAAAGATAAACAGAGAGAATGAGGGTGTGAGATACTCATACATCAGACATAAGCTATCCCATTCCCTGTAAGAGATAAGACTTGCTCATTAACACCAAGGTCACTGCTCTTTCTTCTTTTTTTCTTTCCCCCGATTCTTCTGTTCCTAGATCGCGAACAGGTTTTTAGGTTTTAAAGACAGTCCAAATGGAATTCAAACACCATTTACAGTATGTCCCATGGGAGATTAAGCCTCAGAAATACTGTCCAGAGCCAGACAGAGAGAGAAAAAGAGAGAGAGAGTGAACCTAAAACATGAGAGAGAATATCTGAGAAACAAGACAGCAGGACGGATAGAACTGTAATGTTATTGTTAAACAGAGGAACGGGCCAAGGGGTAAGTTTGGGATTTCAAGATTGGGATATTGACCCTAAGCTGCTTTGCGGCCATTTTCACCCTCTGGTATCACATTCTGACTCTTTTCAGCCTCAAATCCTGGGAAGCTCTGAAGTCTTTCAACCCTGACTTCCTGGCAAACACTAATATTCATGGTCATCCGCTGTGCCTTAATCCCTGCCATTTATCTTGGAAATTAAAAAGCTGCCCTCTCCCTGGACTTTTTTTTTTCCGTTTGTGCTGAAGGTAAAGTCACCAAAGTGATCAATTTGATAGTTGTGGAGACCTTTCACTCAAAACCACACATGTCAATATGCTGGTGGTGCTAGATGAAAAGTCAGGGGCTCACCAAAGTCAGTAGGATAGATGAATGTCTGCACAAATTGTCATGGCAATCCAATAGTTGCTGAGATATTTCAGTCTGGAACAAAGTGGTGAGAGTGACAAAATGACCAAACGACCAAACGACCCAAAGCATGTGTGGATACTTCTGCAATTGGATATCAGTGCTAACTGTCCATTCAAAACACGGGTTTCACAGCATGCCAATACACTCATTTTGCATCTGGACTGTGAACGTTAGATTATTTCCCTTTTTGTTGTTGCATGACATTGGATTTAGTTCATGGATCTTAAGGATGTAGCACCACAAAACCAAAATGACGTCTTAAGGTTGACCTTAACTGGAAGTGGAATAATAATACCAGGTCTGAGCCTTTAACAGCACAACAAAATGTGGTATGTAGCCTAGCAATAAAGCACAACTACAATAGTTTTTTTGTGCAATAGTAATACCATGAGTAAGCATATTGTCCAAGTGGAAGCAGATCAGGTCAACTCTGAGTTTGTCGAGTGCAAGCCATAAGCCCCAAAACCTCAGTGCACTAAGCAGTTTCAATAGAGCTGAGTATGTGAATGGAAGAAATTAAAGTTACACTGCCTAGTCAGGGTGCTGCTGAGCCTCTGTGGTGCAGCAGTTTCTTGGCATTAGCTCTGGAAAATCAAGATGGAAGATGGGATTAGCTGGGTTTTCAGGGTAGATTAGAACAACAATAATTCCCAAATTCCCTCACAATGAGACTCGCAAAGGAGGATGCTCCCTTTTTTTTCGCGGGTCAAGGTCCGCTGAGAGAAATAGGGAGGGAGGGAGAGAGGAAGGAGAAGGGGGAGCATGAGGGAGGAGTATTGATGCTGGTGGATCCCCCAAATACAGGGGAATTTAGCCACAGGAGGTGTAGAAACTGATATAGAATTTGTTACCGGTCTTTTGAGTCTTGTGAACATTCAAGTCACTGATTATGCATTGAATATACACATCATAGTCCATTTTATATCAATTAATATACCAAACCATCAGCTATTATCAGTTGTCTTGATAATTTAGCCCCTTTCAACCCGTTCTCACTCCCAACTCGAAAAATACGGACGTGTGGTCTGTGGCTCTCAGCGTCAGATACGACGCAATAAGCACCCCTCAGCGTGTGTATGGAACGCACCAGGCAGAGCAGCATCTCCGCGGCGCTTGAAGATAACGTAGTATTAAGAACGACAACGGTAGCATGTAGTATGAAAGCCCGAAATTCCCCGTAAGGAGGTTGGTTGGGGTAGTGGATAGGTCAAACAACACAGGACTTTTACCCCAGAGACCGGGGTTTGTTTCCCGCCTGTCACTGAAACGTTTATTTTATAACCCCATCCACGATCTTAACCTAAACCCAACTGTCCCGTTCTTGTCCCACGTGTCACGTAAACGTACCTTTTATAAACCCACCCATGATCTTTTTCTAAACCTAACTGCGTCAAAAGTGACGACAATAGTCCTGACCCAGCGCGTTTAGATAAAGTCTGTTTAGATATGATGCTAAAGGAGACTTTTAGCGTCAATAACAACGCCAAAGGCACCTGATCAAGCATCAGTATTTTACGCGATACGAGTAAGAATGTGTTGCCCCTTTTTTCAAGCACCGAAACCCTGAAAGCATTACCAAAAATAAACCTGTGTCACTTCTTCAAAACCACTTCCCTGACATTTTACCATACAGTCATGCAGTCATGCATTTGTTTATCTCTCTCTACATACGCCAAATGCCTTTGTTATCTGTATCAAACCAGACACAGATTAGTCAGGATGGCTAACAAACAACCTGCTCTCCTTTTCCTTCTTCAGCTATCCTCTAGCTTGCTATAGCTATGGTTGGGTAAAACACAAGCTAATTCACACATCCCAGTCACGACAAATCCAGGAAAATGCAGCCAAGGTATGAAGTACCTTCTGTATTTATCTCCTTTTTGTTCTTTGGCAGAGAAAACCTGTATAATGCTGCAGTAGAAACAGAAACAAATGCACTGTGACATCCACTGTGAACCATGAAGATAGATCATGCAAGAAAAGCAAGTTTATTACTCCAACCACATTCTTCCACTGCCAAAGCACTTGGCTTTGAAACCAAAGAATTAGCAGTTTTCCATTGCTAAATCTATCCTAAACAGTGGTAGCTTAAATCTGCTTTCCGGACCCTATGAGAGTTTCCTTATTTAAATGCTGCTTAAATATATTTAGATCAGAGGAAAGAAAAACATGAGTCGTAACAATAAGGAGGACATTGTATGTTGGCAGGACATTATCAAGGTTGATATAGATAGGGCATGATTTTAATAGTGGCAAAGGGGAGGTTTAATAGACAACCAGCTCTATCAGGTATTGCCAGGAAGACAAGAAGGAGTTGGAAGTTTGCCCAGTCAATACAAACTGGCTTTAGACCAACGAGCTGGCACCTCACCAGTTTCATTACTAAGCACAGAGTTTGAACAACTCAGTGGGTTCTGACTTGTGGCATTTATATGGAATGAATATGAATGTGTGTTGAGCTCTTTATCAAGGAGAAAAGAAAGTTTTGAGTCAATCAGCCAAACTATTGAAAAGAGTAAAAACAGAAGTTTGGAATGACAGGCATTTCTCCCTAGTTTTGGTACTGTACAGTATGCATGACAAGCCTACCAGTTGAAGAAGGATTTTTGCTCCCATACTCTCTGTGTAACTCTTTGTATCAAATATAATTGGACTTGTGGGTTTTTCCTCTTAATTCCTTCTTATTCTCAATACAAGCTAAATATCGCTTTGACAGTAATGCAATTCATGGCAAATGCAACTAAAGCTGGAATTCAAGTGAGTTTTTTTGCAAAGGTAAACTGTTTGGGTAGTGTTGACAGGACAAAGTGTTGGTCTTGAGAGACACAGGCAACAAAGTTCACAAGTTCATTAAGTGCACAGTTATTCAATACAACAGCCCAATAAATCATACAGTTTTGCTGAGACTGTATCAGAGAGTCGATAGCCCTTTTGTAGACTGCAGTTGTGTTGTGCAGTGTTGTATTGAATTTCATTATACAAAAATGCTTTTCTAATATTGACCTGAATATTGGTAAGAAACCACCAACTCAGCCACACATCCAGATTTTTCCAGTGTTCACAGGCCGGAGTCCAGAGTTCGTGTCCTTGCCTCGAAAGTGTCAGCAGAGTGCCAGTAAAAGGTCACCAGTGAAGTGGTGCAACCTTTGAATTTGACACACAAGTCATTAACCATTAGCTCTGTTAAGAAGTGATCTACTGCCTCTTAGAATGCACAAGTTAGACACTTCAAAGATAAGACTACTTCAAGAACCAAAGTCTGGAGTTCAAAGTCCAACAGAAACGTGTTCTCACAGTAGAAAACCTCATTGCACCATTAAAGTGGTTAATCTTTTTCTAAGAAGATGATGTTAAGAGCCATAAGTTGGCCAAAGTTGTGGGCATTTTTACTTCTAAAATCACCCTCATCATCAGTCATCCGATTAAACACCTGAAATGTATTTGCACTTGTCATTGACTCACAGTCTCACATGACAGGATCTTTGAATGAAATCACACCACCATCAACTGCCTCCTCCAGTTCTCATTCACTGCCTCAGACATGATGCATTAGCATTCGTGGAACAGAGCTTTAGCCTGCAGGGCCTTGTCACTGCTGAGGGA
>NC_050191.1:18682670-18752670 GCF_008315115.2 Sander lucioperca
TCAGCTGGTAATTGCAAGGGCTACACATAATTAGCACAAAATATATTTGTTTGAGCTATTAAGTGCATTTTTAATACTTGCTTCACTGCATCTAGTCAATAGAATAAAAAAGGAAAATGGCTATTTTGGCTATATATAAGTATACTATATAAGCACCATTGGATCCTGATTGGATTGCTTTGTTGAATCCAGTCATAAGACTATAGGAAGATAAAAAACTTAGTTTGCCAAAACTCCAGGGTGCTATATATATATAGTCTGACAGCAGCAACGTTCTTACATAACCGCAACAATTTCCCACTCAAATATACAGCTCTATGGCACATAAATTATTCTGTGATCTCCTAAAAGATTCTCTCCTGCTTTTGTGAATTCAAGTGCAGCTGATAAATAATTAATAACAACCTTTCTTAAATGGTTCAGAGAATTGCCAAAATGATTGCAAAGTCAATAAATTATGGATCTTCCTAAATGTGAGCTAGATCCAGTGAAGTATCATATAGTCACCCCTTTTTTTAAAACAGCCTCCAACTATGACGACCATGTGAAATGAGGGGGTGGTGTGTTTACTTGCATTTTCCTGCTTATTATTTACCCATGAATAATCAGACAGTACATTTCCGACTGATAACTTTTAATAGAAAGCCAAGTGAGGTGGTATACACTTTCTATTGCAGTCTGCTAATGAGCTCCACTGGGCATGTTTTGATCATGTACCGAACAAGACCTGGTAAAAAATAAATAAATAAATCTCTGCTAATCCTTCTCAGCACTTCTAGAGAGAAAAAACACCCCAACTTGACTCACTCAACTCCCTGATGAAACCAGTGTAGAGATAGCACAGACAGGGCAAACAAAACTAACGCGAAGAGAAAATATGTTTCTATCACAATATCGTGGTTGCCCATTTACAATATTTAAAACTCCTTAAACTACAACACTGTGTCTTATTTTCTGCATAGATTCTGAGATTCACCAAATGAAGAATCATAAAGGGCAGCAAAAGATCGTCACTGGAAATCAATCATGCTTCTGTTTATCCTTGCTCTACAAGCCATAGTGCAAAGAGGTCTCTGCATTGTGCAAAAGTCTTTCTGAGACACATTCACATCTACTGTCTTTTCTCACTGTCTTCAGAAAAGCTACTCTTGACTCTGACTCACTTTCATAAATTAACCATATTCTGTTCAGCCCTGCTTCCACAGTCAGCAGCAAAGAGCATCTACAATATAGGAGTGCTTCTCTCATACACTACTGCGAGTTCTCTCCCACGCCGAAAATAGTAACCCTGTCTTGTGCATGTGTTGTCACAAAGTTCCCGATTCCTTCAGATCTTATTTATCGGGTGAAAAAGTGTGCATATCTGTGTCTGTGTAGGTGTCTGTGTATTATGTTGGCATGTGTTAGCCTGTGAGATTGTTAGCATATATGGGGTGCCGAATGTAAAAGTTTGGTTACAATTTTTTAGCTGATGAATTTTCAACATTTAGCTCACTTTCCTCACATTTAGCGCATTTTCCTCACATTTGAGACAGAAATTATATATATTATATATATATATATATATATATATATATATATATGTTAAATGTTACATCTAAATATTATATCTAAATCTAAATGTTATATCTAAATCTAAATGTTAAATCTAAATCTAAATCTTAAATATATATCTAAATGTTAAATCTAAATGTTATATCTAAATCTAAATGTTAAATTTATATCTAAATGTTAAATCTAAATATTATATCTAAATCTAAATCTTAAATATATATCTAAATGTTAAATGTTAAATCTAAATGTTAAATATATATCTAAATATTATATCTAAATCTAAATCTTAAATATATATCTAAATGTTAAATGTTAAATCTAAATCTTAAATATATATCTAAATATTATATCTAAATCTAAATGTTAAATATATATCTAAATGTTAAATCTAAATGTTATATCTAAATGTGTCGCCAAGTGTAAAGCTAAATATTTAGAAAATATTCAAATCCCCAAGGAAACCACTCCAACTGCAGTGGCTTCAAATCGCGCTGCACAAAAGGTCAATTCTGATTGGCTGTTTGTCTCCAATTAGATCGCAAGTAGCAGGAAACACATCTACAGGGAAACAGTCTTTGACACAACACCTGCCATGATGCCCCAGCAAGGGGTATCTCTGCTGTAGCCAGTGGGTACTTGGAAAGATTGTGGAGCAGCTTAACTAATCAAAATAATAATTGAATTATGATTGATTTAAAACAATATATCAGCTAAAACAGCTCAACACATATGTTAAAACATATAGCGAAGTAATCAATGGTAGAAAAAAATAGCTAAAAGTGGCCTACTGACTTAGCTAACTGTTAAAAGTAATGGATGACTTTTGAAACATTAACCACACTTCAAGTAAAAGGTCTAGTAACTAGACCTTTTATTTAGGTTGGTTTGGTCAGAAATTCTACTATCTAGACTCTAGTTAGTAGAATTTCTGACCAAACCAACCTAAATGTTTACAGTTCTTACATGAAAATGTAAGAATATTCATTTTAATATGATAAATAGTGTGAACACATTGGGAATTGATAGGGCGGGGTATGTGAGTTTATATGACAGGGCTGTGGGGGGAAACTCAGACCAGAAGGGTTGGAAAGCACTAATCTACAGTATTTGATATTATTGACCGATCGGTATATTACAGACATGCCTTAATAGTTGTGTTAATCACAATATCGTTGTTTGAATTACATATCTCCGTGTGTGACCAACGTCATCCTTCCCAAGCAATCTAACATTAGCCCAGCATGGATAAAGTCCAGCTATGCATCCAACATATTCATCTGAACAAAACTAAAATGTCACAATCCAGCCACTTGTAAGAAGTTTGTAATACTGGTTACATAGTTATCGTGTTTTATTAACCTTAATTCTGTTTGCCAAGGCTATATTTTATTGGCTTGCAAAGTAGCTATCCGTTGCTAATGCTAACGTTAGCTAGCTAATTTATGTCAAAAAGCAGTAGCTAACTAATGTTACTGCCAAGATATGGTTTCATTGTAAGACAGTGTAAACACATGACAACACTTGATGAGTCTTACAACACCTCTCTGGTCTCTAGTGAAATCATATCTTGGCAGTAGTTAGCTAACGTTTCTGCTTTTTAAGATAAATTAGCGTTAGCAACGGATAGCTCCTTCGCAAGCTAATATAGCAACATAATTCAGGTTAATAAAATACGGTAATGTAACCAAAGTATTAAAAACTACTTAGCTACATGTGGCTATAGTGTGACAGGTCTACTGCTGTTCAGTCTCGCATTGCGAGACCTAGCAAGTACATCTTGCTGCAGTCTGCGGGAAGGCAGGGGTACATCCAAGTCAGTCTTTTTTTTTTTTTTTAAATTTGAAAAATGGGTCATTTTAAACCTTGTTAATATTGATGACAATGTGTTCAAACGGAAAACGAGCCATATTTCATTTAATTTAGCCCTCAAAAGTAGAATGGTGTGTTGTTTCGTTATGGACTTTCATATTAACAGCAAGAATTCAGTCACAACCAAATGTACAAAGGGGCGATTTTGCTTTAACAATTAACAGGTGAACCAGAAGCATACAGGTGAAACTCGAAAAATTAGAATATTGTGCAAAAGTTCATTTATTTCAGTAATTCAACTTAAAAGGTAAAACTAATTATATAGACTTATTACATGCAAAGCGAGATATTTCAAGCCTGTATTTGTTATCATTTTGATGACTATGGCTTACAGTTTATGAAAACCCTCAGAAAATTTGAATATTGTGAAAAGGTTCAATATTTTAGGCTCAAAGTGTCCCACTCTAATCAGCTAATTAATCCAAAACACCTGCAAAGGGTTCCTGAGTCTTTAAATGGTCTCTCAGTCTGGTTCAGTAGAATTCACAATCATGCGAGATGCTCCTCGGATATTACCTGCACAGTAACACACCTAATCTAAGTATTTCAAAAGGTCGAACACACATACAGATGTTTAGATACAGTAAAATCGCTACGTGATTACCGTTATATCCGAGGGTTGAAGTTGCATTTTAACAGCAGTGCAAGTTGCTGCTGTGGTTTAGCTGAAGCTAACGCAGCCTGAGCTTTCACGTTACAATATAAAAAGGTGTTGACCGTTGACTTAGCTAGCACGCAAACAGTTCATTTACATGTCTACGAGCATGTTAGCAAACTACACCAAAAGACAAATACTGAGGAATATTGATAGAAAGCAGGGGAAACTAGTAGGCTACTTCCATACTTTTTAGCATTGGCTAATTAGCAACCTGCCTTCCATCAGATGTAGCTTCCGCGCTAGCTAGCAGCTAGCCCCAGAAGCTCATGAAAACAAGGCTTTCACCGGAGCAGTCTTACGTTATTTCCGAACCACTCTTTTCGTTTCAAAGTCGGAAATCAAATGAACGAAAAAGTACACGGGCCCAATTACAGTTCACTGTTGTTGCATGAAATGTCGTTTGTGTTTAGCTTACATCAGTTTCTGTCATCTAATGTGAAACAAGAGGATATGAGGTTTGATACCGTCTTGGTCCGTTCGAGCCATAGACTGTATGGGGAGACGACGTAGGTAAAAAAAAAAAAAAAAAAAAAAAAGACTGACTTGGATGTGGGCGGGGCTTGATGTCAAGCCCCGCTTCCCGCAGACTGCAGCGAGATGCTCCTCAGACCTAGCGCTGCGAGGCCTGTTCAGAGGACATGTCGGCTGCACTGTGTGAGCTAGCTACATTGCTTGTGAAGGATGAGTCAAACTAACGTTAAACACACAAGGAGATATGAGTCAAACAAAACAACGGCATTATAGTACACACAAATATTAAGACATTCCTGTGATATAAGTTAATAATACAAAATACTGACCGAAATGTGTTTTAATCCAGTAAAATTAGTCAAACAGCTCCACTGTAGTCAGTATTTAGCTACTAGTGTTGACTGAAACTTGCGGTGCAGCCAACTGCAGTGGGCGTGGTTTCCTTGGGGATTTGAATATTTTCTAAATATTTAGCTTTACACTTGGCGACACATTTAGATATAACATTTAGATTTAACATTTAACATTTAGATATATATTTAAGATTTAGATTGAGATATAATATTTAGATATATATTTAAGATTTAGATTTAACATTTAACATTTAGATATATAAGATTTAGATTTAACATTTAACATTTAGATATATATTTAAGATTTAGATTTAGATATAATATTTAGATATATATTTAAGATTTAGATTTAGATATAACATTTAGATTTAGATATAATATTTAGATTTAACATTTAACATTTAGATATAATATATATATATATATAATTTCTGTCAAATGTGAGGAAAATGCGCTAAATGTGAGGAAAGTGAGCTAAATGTTGAAAATTCATCAGCTAAAAAATTGTAACCGAACTTTTACATTCGGCACCCCATAAGCATATACACACTGACAGCATTTGTTTGTTGTGAATCATCTCAGGAAGCAAAGGTGTTGAAATGACGGAGGATCATGACGCAAGGTATGAGAAGTTAGTGTGTGACAAAAATCTGTGTGTGTGTGTGTGTGTGTGTGTGTGTGTGTGTTAGGACTTCAACCTACAAGTTAATGCAGATTTTTGACAGGTGCAGTAAACCACATTAATTTACTTTGACAACCACATTAAGACTAATTATTAGAGTGATGAACACAATTTTGGGAGTGTGAGTGTGTTTGTGTACATGTTTCAGCCTGTGTCATACTTATTAGGCATGCTTACTAAGGCTCTCCAGGTCCTGAAGTCAAGCTTACTGAATCTATCATTGCCTAATGAGCAGCACATAGCCACTGTTGGTGCTAGTGTGTGTGTGTGTGTGTGTGTGTGTGTGTGTGTGTGTGTGTGTGTGTGTGTGTGTGTGTGTGTGTGTGTGTGTGCGTGTGTGCGTGTGTGTGTGTGTGTAAATGCGTACGAGTTAGCAGTGATGGTGTGTGCAAAAGGAGGGGTGGGTCCTGAAAATCTAGTTGGGCATACAAAAATACTCACCTGCCTGTGATTGTGGTGCATTTGTTGCATTTGTGTGTACTTTCATTTGCCAGAGTACTGTGTGTGTGTGTGTGTGTGTGTGTGTGTGTGTGTGTGCGTGTGTGCGTGTGTGTGTGTGTGTGTAAATGCGTACGAGTTAGCAGTGATGGTGTGTGCAAAAGGAGGGGTGGGTCCTGAAAATCTAGTTGGGCATACAAAAATACTCACCTGCCTGTGATTGTGGTGCATTTGTTGCATTTGTGTGTACTTTCATTTGCCAGAGTACTGTGTGTGTGTGTGTGTGTGTGTGTGTGTGTGTGTGTGTGTGTGTGTGTGTGTGTGTGTGTGCGTGTGTGCGTGCTTGCATGCATGCACATGGGAGGGAGGGAGTGCAGCAATGAAACAATTCCCAGTGGGACTGACAACACTGCAGTGCTGAGCTAAGGAGACAGAGGGAAATAACTGGAGAGGTGACAACCAATTACAATGGCTCACTGGCCGACTCTCATCACTGTGCTCAGTCAGCTTAAACAGGAACAGCGAGCGAGACTCCCTCACTCAGGACTTATTTTACATAATGTTTCATTTGCCATGACACTTTAAGATGAATGTTTTAGTGTTGGTACTTTGTAGAGGTGTGGAGTTGAGTCATATGACTTTGGATTTAATTCAGACTCAAGTCACAAATTTATTGGCATCAGACTTGACCAAACAAAAAAGACTTGCAATTCAATTTTGACTTTAAAGGATAAGGCTTATATTCTGTGTTGTACTGGAACAATCCCAGGAAAACACCAAAACCAACAATGAATTGATGCTACTAAAAGTATTGCCTGTGCAGCTAAAGGCTAATATATAGCTAATTCGTCTGCATCATACAGTTCAATTGTTGTCCAAAAACTTCCAAAAACACAGCAATGAGTCACACAGTTGCACTGTCTTGTTTTACAAGTTTCTTACATCGTCAGTATGAATGAACGGGCTTGGGGCTGAGTATGGTCTTTTGGTCTTTTAATGGGATTAGACTGCCAAAAAAAGACTCACAGCTCTACTGTAGCTACCCTTCTGAAGAGGTACACTACAGATGCAGAAGCCAGGAGAATAAAGAGGATGAACCATCTAAAGTTTACTTTCAGTGGCAGGGTGGCAATACCACAGCAACACTGAGACTGAACAATACTGGAAAAACGTATGGGAGAAGAAGGCAACATATAACACCAATGCCCAGTGGCTAGTGAATCTAAGAGCAGACCACAGCAACCTCCCAGAACAAGACCCAGTAACCATCACATTGGCAGACATCCATGAACAAGTGTCTCACATGAAAAGCTGGGCCAGATATGATCAACACCTACTGGCTAAAGAAGTTGACAGCACAACTTTACCTGTTCTGAGAGATGGGACCATCCAGAATGGTTAACCCAAGGCCGGACAATCCTGATCATGAAGGACTCCCAAGTCACTTGAGATTCAAGAACAGACAGATTAACTTGTGCAACGCCTAGATCAGTCAGATTATCACTAAGTGGAGTGACTATCAGCCACATTGCTGACATCAAGCTGTATGAGCGTGACATTGACTCACTGATCCACATTACAAGGCTCTACAGCAATGACATCGGAATGTCAATCGGATTAGATAAATGTGGTCGAATGGTATCAAAGAGAGGTAAGATGGTCACAACTGAAGGAGTGGAACTACCAAGAGGCAACATGCCGATGTTCAGGACAGCTACAAATACCTTGGAATACCACAGGCAAATGGAAACTATGATTAGGCTGCAAGGAAGTTAGCCATAGCCAAGTACCTACACAGGGTAAGGCAGGTCCTGAAGAGCCAGCTGAATGGTGAGAACAAAGTCCGAGCCATCAACACATATGCTCTGCTAGTCATTAGCTACCCAGCTGGTATAATAACCTGGCCAAAGGAAGAGATAGAAGCCACCGATATCAAGACAAGAAAGCTCATCACTATGTATGCAGGGTTTCACCACAAGTCCAGCACCCTGAGACTATACACCAAGCTGAAGGGGAGTAGCCGAGGACTAGTGAGCGTCAGAGCCACTATACATGATGAAACAACAAAGATCTAGGAGTACATCAGGAAGATGGCCCCAAGTAATGACCTGCTAAGTAATTATCTCAGGCAGCAGAAACCCAGTGATGAGGAGACAGGTTGAGAAGAGGAACCATCATGGAAGGACAAGCCCCTGCATGGCATGTACCACCAACAGATAGAAGAAGTGGCTGATATCAAGAAATCATACCAGTGGCTGGAAAAGGCTCATCTGAAAGATAGCACAGAGGCACTAATCATGGCAGCACAAGAACAAGCTCTGAGCACAAGCTCAATAGAGGCCGGGGTCTACCATACCAGACAGGACCCCAGGTACAGGCTGTGTAAAGATGCCCCTGAGACAGTCCAGCACATAACAGTGGGGTGTAAAATGCAGGCAGGTACGGCATACCTGGAACGCCATAGCCAAGTTAAGTTAAGAATGCAGAGAATGACAGACCTGTGGGACTTCCAGATCCATACTGATAAAATGGTGATGGCTAACCAACCTGGACATCGTGGTGGTCGACAAACTGCAGAAGAAGGTAGTTGCGATAGATGTAGCAATCCCAAGCGACAGCAACATCAAGAAGAAGGAACATGAAAAGCTTGAAAAATACCAAGGGCTTAGAGAGGAGCTAGAGAAGATGTGGAAGTGAAGGCAACACTGGTTCCAGTGGTAATCGGAGCACTCTGGGCTGTAACCCACAAACTGGGACAGTGGCTCCAGCAAATTCCAGGAACAACATCTGAGATCTCTGTCCAGAAGAGCGCAGTCCTAGGAACAGCTAAGATACTGCGCAGAGCACAGGATGGGGCGAGTGGTGAATTTTTATTTTATTTTTATTTATATATATATATATATATATATATATATATATATATATATATATTGTTTTGCTATTGTGTTGACTTGATTTTGAAGAATTCCTGTCAGCTTGTCCACTCCCTGTAGATGCCTATTCAGAGCAAAAAGCAAGTTTGTTTATAAAGTACACTTCAAACAGAATGGTAATCCAAAGTGTTTTACATAATGTATTGCATATAGTAATAACATTACCTGTTCAGGAACACTGCCTGCTTCTACACGTCACCTTCATATGATCGCTTCAGAGCGGAACATAAGATACTATGCACAGTGCACGTAATTGCATTTGAAGACATTATGCTCATTTCACAGAGTTTGAGTAGACTAGGCTCTGGTATCTCACTGTGAAAGTACTCTGTAAGACATTTCCAACAGCAAGGGTTACTGGGGCACAAACATTCAGACATTCTTTCACTCTGATAGCAAATTGAGAGTGAACAGCAAAGTCAGCCACTTTCTCACACCTCAGTGGAGGTTTACCGTCTGACTGAATGTTGATTCAAATGTTTGATTTCCACTTACTGATAGCAAGGATTTGTTGGTTCAGGAGGACCTTCAAAATGCAAATGCTCTTCAGCAATAAGCATCCCTAAACTAACATGCGTTTTTAAGTTTAAACAATGGACGTTTTACAAGGGGTTTGTTTATTTCATAATATGAAGAGGTTTGAGGTTTTTCAATCCAAAAATATTTTGAGAAACACTAAAGAGATTTATGTTGATTAAATTTGCTGCATATAAGAAGTATTTTTGCATTTCTTTTTAAATGCTTTATATGTGTTCAGATCATTCTTTCCCTTGGAAACAGCAGTTGACAAAATCATTCCAACTCAAAATTGACTGACTTGCTTCATGTGGAGCTTTCAAGCATATCATATGGTCCTTATCAACAGAGTTTGCTCAGTTGCTGGAACTGTTCAAATATTCAAACTTAAGGACTTCTCATCCATGTTAAAATTGATCTTGGCAAGTCATTATTGAACTTGGGAACAGCATTGGCAAAACAATCTAAACTCAAAGTCGATTAATTGAGTAAGTTCAGCGAGTAAGTTGACATTAAGTTAAGATGTTTTGACAACTTAATATGTGATTTTTAAAGATATATATTTTGACATTTTTATGCACATGACTGGTTACAGCATCACAACGAGTTAACTTGTATACAGTGACATTTACAAGAATATAACATTTGAATTAATAGTAAAATTCATAGTTTAATGAATTGTAATTATACACTGTAACATAGTATTATGATATAAAACTATGTGTATGCATTTCAGTAGTCGATAGCCACGACGTTCCACTTCCGGGATTGCTCCGTTGCCGCCAGAAATTCCACCGGATTTCACTCTTTTTGGCCGGATGTCCGTTACCTTCCGCTTTCTTTGTGTTGGCATTTTAAACTCTGGTCGATTTATGAGGACTATGGTTAACTGCTCCTCAGATTTTTGCAGGGTAAATCCAGACAGCTAGCTAATCTGAGTTTTCTGTTGCACGACTAAATGTACAGGTTCCACCAAAACAAGTTCCTTCCCGAGGCTATTTTGCAGCGGCACCGTGGCTCTGCCCGGTGCTTAGTGCCACCCAAGACGATTGTGATTGGTTTATAGAAATGTCAATAAACCATAGAATGTTTTTCTCCCATCTCAGAATGCTGTGTGGACTAGCCAGACCCTCCTTCGCAGCGCTGTGGAGGAAGGTCTGGCAAAGCGAGACTAGCATTTCAGTGATACTGTTTACAATCTGGAGCTTACATTGACTTGTGACCACCTCCTGTTTGACTGCTCCACCCTCGTACATTAGGGTGTTGTTCAATACCAAACAGACAATCACAACTGAGATTTTTTTTTAAAACATTTTTAAACCCGTGGTAGCGAGGTATGGGGAGATGTCTCGGATGGGTGGCAGAGGTGCTGTGGTTGTGTCACCTGACACTCACACACCTGATGTTCACCATGTGATACCTGTCTAAATAGTCAAAGAATATCAAGGTGTTTTCATCACATGATTTTTGTCACAGGGTTTTCAAAGCCTAGGAATGTGAAGTATTTGGCTGCGAATCTTAACAACCCATCAGCTTTTTCATTTTCAGTTCTTCTCAGCCAATCGCCTGAAGATTGCAGGGACAGGACGAACAGGAGCTGTGAGAACTCATCTATCATGTGACAGGTTGAGAGAGGAGAAAATATATAACATAATGTAATATTGCAATACAGTGAATATCATCATGGCATGCAATATTTATATGGTGCACATATGCTGGTTTCAGACATGTATGAACCAATCAATCTTATCATAGAACAACAATTTTGCACCAAGGTGTAATCCATACAGATTGTGATTCATTTCCTGACTTCCTAACCACAAACAGCAGTCTTATGGGTGACAAGGACCTCATAACACGGTGCAATAATGTGTTACTTACACTAAGTTTTAGTTGAATATTTATGTATGTTTTTTTATGATTGAAAAGCCTGCATCAGTATGTATTGTTAAGGATCATTTGAAGAAACTGTGTCATGTGAAAGCTGTTCACATGACCTGAAAGGAATAGTATGTGAAGTATGTACCATAGGTGTGACACAATACATCATCAAGTGCTTTTGTATGCAATACATACTGTTATACTGTATATTACAGTATACAGCATGTCTAGTTGACTTGACTGTCAACTTGACTGTGGACATACAACAGACAAACAAAACCATTCTAAATAATGCATTGAGTTCATGAGAGCTGCAACTTATTCAGCCATAGAGGATGAATAAGTTGCAGGTCTCTGCACTCTGTGTTATTTCACCCTACCTTGTGACTTGGCTGCCCAGTTGAGATGTCAGTCACAGTGTACAAGGTGGCGCCTTGTCCGCTGTGACTGACATCTTAATCTCCTGACCAAATCTCTTGGAAATAGGAAGTGAAACAGTGGCCCTGGCGTCCTGCCTTCAGCTTGGCTGGTGCTACATAGCTGAGACTGTAATTCACCTGGGCAGGGCAGGTTAACATTGTGTTCCAGGGATTTGGTCAAATCAAGAATATGGATCAGAAACAGAAAGAATCAGACAAACTCTTGAAAAGGAAGGAACAGTTATTACTGAGAAACATTATGACATTAAGGGAGATATTTTTGTTGCAGACTTTTGTGCAAACCTCTAATCCCCTTCCTTGCCTGTCAAATAACTATTTAAAATATTTAACTCTCTCTCTCTTTGTCTGTATGACCTTTTCAGTAATACAGTCTTCAATGGATGATTGAAAGGAATAACCCGGGACCTGCTCACACGCACACACTCACAAACACACACACACACACACACACACACACACACACACACACACACACGTCTGAGTCATGTGTCTCTCAGGGCACCGAGCAAAGGGCATTTTATCATATCTTTTCATCTTTGACTTGATATTGATCTTATTCTGCCTAGAAAACAAAAAGGCAGGAATAAAGAGATACACACACACACACACACACACACAATTAATGAATTGCATGTTTTCACTTGAGCTTAAAGACAGTGGGTGTTGGCCTAGGGTACACATGCAGGTGGTGAACTAATCTTTTGCAGTTTAAGTAACTAAAGGTACTCCTATACTAATCTAAAAAATTATAAATATTCCAAATGCAGATCCTTCTAAAGGGATTAACATTGAATTTCCTTTACAGGAGAGAGTGCAAACCTTGACACCGGGCTTTTTGTGCATAACAAACGTGCAAAAATCACCAAAAAACGTCAGCTGCAACACTCCATCCACAACAGCACAAATTACGGTAGTTTGCTTGGAGCCAGGGCACAAAGATGACATTGCACCTGTTAATTTGGTCCTGCACAAAAATAGAGTGAAACTATTTCACAGTTAAATAAAGATTTAAAAAAATCCAACTTCTGTATCAAACCCTGATTTCTAACATTTCAACGGAGCTAAAAAAGTTATAAGACTGGAAAGTTTTGCGCTAGGCTTGAAAAGTGTTTTTATTCATATGGGATGTGTTTTTTACACTGTTGGAAACTTTTTTGTAGGTTTTGATCCTCCCAAAGTCTGCTAAATTCAGAACTTCAAGGGAAAATGAGTGGATTGGCAGGGGAGTATACTGTAGATATTGAGCCTGTGGCGTCTCTCCTTTGAAAACACAGTGAATCATGAATCTTCTTTTCTCCCTGTTGGCTACTGGTCCAAGCTATGTTTGTGTCATAATCTTGAGGTCATCAGTTCAATAGTGTCACCACGACCTTTTAAATATTTCTAAAGTAGATTTATATTTAAAAGTAAAAAAAAAAATACTAATAAATCATACACATTTTGAATCAAAGGAAAGGCCTGTATACTCTGTTTTTCAATATTATATACATTTTACGTATTATTAGTTGTTGAACCTGTAATTAATTAGATTGTATTATTGTAAGTGTTGCGTTTTGACACAAAGCTAGCTCATAGGTAACTTAACAGCAAACTCTAATTGTGCTCAATACTTTTCCCATTGCCATGCATGGTCCATGTCAAACCTTTTCTTTGCCCTGTGTACCCCTTTCTGCCACTCCTATTGAACCAGCTGTGAAATTCCAGCCTTTCCAGGAACAATGGGAAGCGTTGACTTCAGAAGAGCGATCCAAGCGATGCCTCTCAGAAAAGGAAGTCTGCAGGAGCCACAGAGAGTATGCAGACGTACAGCGGCACTATTTACAGACATGCTTTGTTTCTGCCTTTTGTCTCTCAGGAGGCTCATGGCATGCCAATCATTTCCCTTTTGCCCTGATCTGTGCTTCGGATATGAAATCACAGTTTATATTTATTCTTTACCCTGTAAGGTAAATCATATGTCCTTACAAAACTATGATCTCAGTCTCAGATGTCAGACCAATCTCCAGCAACTGAATATCAATTAGATTTTAAGTCATTTATCAGCATCAAATGCAATTTTATGTTTAATTTTAACATTTGTTGATGCATATTAGGGATTAATGGCATCACTTTATTTAAACCCTCCCTATTTAACATGTTTAAACAATTAACACTTGAGAAATGTTTATAACACACTATTATGTGTTGTAAGCAAATATAAGCACATTTTTAAGCTTAGATTAGTTGTATAAATAGTTAATTAATGCTTAATAATGCAGTGTAACATAGCTGTATGCCTACACAAAAACAAATCTCAGTCTGTTACAAAGCAATATACACAAAATGTATATAAATTATAGAAAGGTTTAAAAGTGCTATAAATATGTTAAGAAAATCCAATGTTATATTGTGGTAGCATCATGCTTTTATTAGTTTATACACCAGTTATTGGTGCATCATCAGTAACTGAGAAGTACGTAGGCACGCACGCACAGACACACACACTCACACGCACACACACACACACTCTCTTCTTTACTCGCCTGAGGTTCAGTGTGTCCTTTATTATCCACTTCCTGCACAGCGGTCAGCTGCTTCCTATCTGGCGCCACACCAATGAGTGACCGTCGGCCCCCCATCGCCACGGTAACACTATGAGGGGGTCAAAAGCAGAGGGACAAAAGATGAGAAATGTTGATAGGAAGAAAAGCTACATTCCTGCTTTCAAAGTTAAGTAGGTTTGCGGAAATTGCAGAGTGATTTTGCAATGCAGCAGGCACTTCAGCCATAAAAGGTGTAACAGGCTCATATTGGATACTGCCTGGAAAGTCCTTTGTCAATAGAAAACAGCATCATTAAGTCACCACTAATACTTGATGCCATCCTTTATAAAAACAAACAGGATGCAATCTTATTAATTTGTCTTCAAAACACTCAAAATTGCAAGACCGATTATAAGACTTCCTGGAGTGATTTTATTCATTGTGAAAGTTAAATCACGAGTCAAGGCGTCCACTTTGGCTGTAAGGCAAGAATTTCAATTTCATCATGAATGGCGTGGACATGTACGGAGAGAGAGGGGGAACCAGTTCAAAGTGAAATCCTGATAGATTCTGAGAAAAGATACGGAGAGCCAGATGAATGAAATACAGGAGGAGTGTGCTGGAGGGGTAAGTAGATGTGAGAGAAAAGAAAAAGATGACTGTATAGAGGAGAGGGAGATGAAGGCACAGGGAGAGGAGAGATCGAGAGATCTGACAGGGGGGACAGCTCTCTTTCATAAAGAGCATTGAATATGAGCCTCAGTCTGTCTCCCCAGGGGATGTGGCCTGGTTTCTCTTTTCCCAACACACACACACACACACACACACACACACACACACACACACACACACACACACACTCACACACACACACATACATACACACTGAACTGTCAGTAGACATTAAAACTATAGTAACCAAGAGCACACAAACTAAATATTTGCTTCTAAGCATTAAGATACACATGAAAGCCAAAGTAGGTTAAATGTACTGTTAATTCAAACATTAATGCCCAGAGCTAAATTAATTTATCTTGCAGTTCCTTTCCCCTGTTTACATATGGATTAACACAGACTTTGATGCAAACCTAAGGAAGAAAACACTCTAAGCATCAACAGTCAGACTTTGGTGCAGCAGCAAGGGCTCCTGTACTGACAACAACCTCAACAGACTTCAAAGCACACAATGATATGTTGCTTTCAGCAGACTCAGTCCATGATTGGGTTGCACCAGCTATTCGTAAATCCATTCCTAAATTTGTGTCCGTTAACTACTAACTAAGTAACTACTAGCTAGTTTCAAACCATGCATGATATTACTAAACTGGGTTGCACCATAAAACTTAAGGAAGTCACTGTATCACAACCTGTAACATAACTGCTAGAAATAACAGTTTGGGGCCTTTACTTGGTTTAATTTATATGCAACTGTATGTGTTTGGAGAAATGTGTTTTAGACTTAGTAGTATTAATGCAGTTTAGAATAAGTGGGGAATATCAGAATATGCTAATCTAACCAACTCTGTTTGGAAATTCAGTGTGACGTTAGCATAATGCTTGAGGTATAGGCTATTGTGTTATTTTTTTTTTTTTTAAATAATTTTAGATCTACAAAGTTTATATAATCATAAATCAAGTGTCATGTCAGATATTCAATATTATCTATTTTCCTATTCAATCTAAACAGGTGACATGGTAGCAAGTTTGTTTAATTTGGAGTAGAAGTTGCACTTAGCATAACAGAGTGATAATATATAGCAGTGTTAGCAATTCCAGAGGAAGAATTTCCTTTAGCACACCAAATGCTAATCAAGCATTAGCGTGCCAGTGTTCAATGTATTTTGTTGAATTCTGTGACCTATTCACCCAGAAACTGACTGTGATACGTTATCAGTTGTGCTCTCTGTTGTCTGGATAGATGACCCAAAGGTCTGGGTAAGGTTTTATTTTTTTCTTGGTATTTCCTGTCCTTAAAATTCCTTTCAGGCTAAAAGTCATAGCTGAAAAGGAAAATGTGCACTGCCAGCACCCTAGGGGTTGGCTGGATGGATTATCATTGCCAATGGAGGTACATCCTGTTGAGTGTGCTTTCACCTGTTTTTATTCTGTCTTTATTGCACTGAAATAATAGCCCACTATTTAAAAACAAAAGGCATATTATATACAAAAAATATACAGCATAGACCGGCAATGACATCCACAAATATGTATAATAAGATAAAAAGGTAAGCATAAACTTATTGTACATGGAAAATGCAGGGGAAGACAGAGCCAGCTGAGCTGTAGCCCCCAGTGAGAAAAACTTCATCTCATCTCTTACTGCTTCCCTATTCTCTTTAATCTTTCAAACTTTGAAACCCAAACTCAAAGAAATACAGGACTCAAAATGTTCAACACAAAGTAATTTCTTTGTATTAAATGTAGCGCAATTGACGTTTTGAGTTCAACTAAATTGCAAATAGAGTCACTAATGTAACTCTGAGAAATACATCACCAGTCAGCCTGGTGCCTCAGGAACTGCATTTACAGCCAGTATTGTGCTATTAAATAAAGATGTGCAAGTCTGGAGGACGGACATTTAGAATTACTTTTCAGGTGACCTGGGTTCAACCAATAAGATTACTTTGCTGTTTAGAGTGAATACCTCAGTTTCATCACTTGAACCATTTTCTAGACGTACTGTAACCACCAAAACCCAAACTTAACCAAACTGGAATTATATTGAGAAATAATGGCCATAAAGTCACTGATTGTGGATCCTACTTCAGGGTTGGAAAAAACACTTCCACAATAACGTTAAATACATGTGATTAGTTGTAAAGGAGCAAAATATGAACCAAGTATTATGTATTTTCTTGTAAACAAAATAATCTTACTTTACACACTTAATACTTCAGCTTGTCCATCCGAATGATGAAAATGGTTTCCTTGCAGGTAGAAAGTTTGTTTTATAAAAGATGGGCACTGACTGTGGACTTTCTCTTTTTGTTTCTCTCTCTGTACCTTATTCACCTGACTTAGGAAAAAAAAGCACATTTCCTCCTACCATTTCATTTGTTTGCCTTTGAGGAGTGAACAAAATACAACAGTTTTGCTTTTGGGTAAGAGGCAAAGAGAGATGTCACTGAACATTTGAGGAGAAAAATTCAGAGAGCTGTCTTTGTCATAGAGATCAGCAGCGTGACACACAAAGTGCTATATAAATAAAGCTTCACTTCCTTACATATAAACTCAAGCACTGATGTGCACACACATATACACATGCACGACTTTCGCACACACACACACACACACACACACACACACTATTGAGAGACTCCAGCTTTGCTTTGAAATGTAAATGTTTCGGCCACATTCCCGGGAGAAAAACAGTGAAAAAAAAGAAAGAAAATCATATAAGTCTGGCGCCTGCAAACAAATCACTCCCTAAAGACACAATGTGACTTTGTAAGATTTTTCTTTTTGAAGATAGAAGTACGCAAAAGATTTGTGATGAATCATTTAGTTATTTTGTGACATCAGTTTATCATCAAGTTGCAAACACTAAGAAAATCATCTCGATGTACATTATGCCACTATGGCCCTGCAAGAGGTGTTATAATACAAACTCCAAAGCCAACAGACCTGACATTTCTCTACCAGTAATAAACAAGTGGGTAGTGCACTCTCCTGTAGTGTAGTCTTTTAGGTTTTAAGATTCCACACAGCAAAAACAAAGGCAGCAAAGTGGTCTCATAGTGTATTGACCATAAGGGGCAGCAAACACACATTGATTGACAACTGTCAAAAATACCAAAGCAGAAGAATGCCGTTGTGACAGCAGCAGTTTTTTGCATTACATGAAATGCCAAAAAGAAATGTGTCCGTGGACCTACTTTTATTTTCCGCATCATGTGTGCATGCATCGGTCCTCCACCTGAACACTCCACCTTTAACAATGAGAACTAAGACATATTTACATAATACAACTATATGTAATGGCTATAGCTGAAAATGTTATATCAAAAACTGTGTTTCAAGTAAATATCCTTAGAATATAACAACTAAATCCTGCAGAGTGGTTGCATATGTCATTTGTAGGCTAAAGGCTTGACCATTGTATAACTATTTAAACCCTAAGCTAACAGGGTTCTTAGTGTGTGTGTGTGTGTGTGTGTGTGTGTGTGTGTGTGTGTGTGTGTGTGTGTGTGTGTGTGTGTGTGTGTGTGTGTGTGTGTGTGTGTGCGTTGATCGCTCCTGGTGTCTCATGAGAAGGATTACATTACTTCTAATGTGTCATTACACAGCATCCTCTCTCTTTTCATAGCCAGAGGAAAATGTAGAAACTGACACATTGCATTTTCTACATACACAGGCTTGTTTATTAATGCTCTTATTTGACCATCTATCCTACTGTCTTTCTCTCTCACTTTTGTCACACACACCTAAATTGACACACAAGCGTTGCCATAAAATCTTGCTGCAAGTTCATTGGCTAAGGCAGCACATCCCCGAACCAATAAGCGTGCAGGGCAGGTCTGTGGACTGGTGGCCTGCTGAAACTACTCGGCAACTGAATCCTCTTGGTATGTCAATTCATGAGCATATACACAACACACACACACACACACACACACACACACACACACACACACACACACACAGAGGGCAGATGAGAGGAAGTGGGACACGTCCTGCATACAGAACAGGCAGATCTGTCTCAAAGAGGAAGACATATTGAAAAAAAAGTGAAGGAAATATGACATCACAATTATTACTACTGATTACTTGACTCTGTGTGTGTGTCTCTGTGTGTGCGCTCTGTCTTCCGTCTGCTCGGTCTCCTCCCATTATCCTTCTCCTCTCATCACCCCTTACTAATTGACTCATCTATGTCAGCAAGCATTTCTCTCCTTCCCCTGCTTCTGTCTCCATATTGCTCTGCCCTGTTCTCATTTTTCCTCCAAATTGTTTATTATCAGGGCCCAAATCTTACTAACTGTTTCTCCATCATTCTCCTCCCTCTGTTCTTCACAGTCAGTAGCTCCTTTTAAGCTTTTTTTCTAATTATCTTTCCTCTACCCTCCATTTCTCTTCTTCTTTCTTTCCTTATCCCCCATCTTCCTACATCAGCTTCTTAATTTCCTCTTCTTTTTTCCTTACCTTCCTGTTCCTCTCTAGGCTTGCATATTGCTTCCAACTGACAAAGTAATTAGTTTCTCTGGGCTGGCGATCAGCCTGTATTCCCAGCAAGGATAGCACATTTATAAATCAGCAGTGTGCTCATTTAACTTGTACTCTCACTAATAAATACAGCTCAATGTGTTTACATGTAAGCTTAGATCTGTGAAGGATGCAAAGATAGACATAGAAATTAGGAAAAAGTGTTTAAGAAGAGATGGAGCTAAATAAGGTGGATAAAAGTGTGTGTGTGTGTGTGTGTGTGTGTGTGTGTGTGTGTGTGTGTGTGTGTGTGTGTGTGTGTGTGTGTGTGTGTGAGACCCTCACATACATTTCTCCATTCCTCACCACTCCTAATCACCTGTCTTTGTATTTGTTAAAAGAAATCTAATTGGACAATCAGATTTTAATGATAGGATAGGAAGGTTCTGTCAATGAATGGCTCCCACCTACCACCCACACACACACCCACACACACACACACACACACACACACACACACACACACACACACACACACACACACTCTCTGTCAGTGAATATTGATGTTACAGTGTAACGTTCTTTTTCTTTTAACACCCTTGCCAAAAGCTATCGCTGTAGTTACGCTGACATTACATCACTGCCATCATCGTTGCATCATGGGAGCAGGTTGGATTGGTCTTTGGAGTCAAGGGATAACGGTCACTTATGTCAGAGCGTAACAGAAGAGTTACATTAAAACATTTTTGGCAAACTTCCTTGGTGCCATTTTTTAATAAGCGGCCCTTTTTAATGGGTTTACAAGTAACTAATGCCATTATTTAAAATAAATTAAAAGTAAATAATTTTCTTATGTTTTAAAGATGAGTTACAAGCCATTATAGTTATAAACATTTTCATGAAGTCCAACTCCATACTATTTATGGTCTGCAATTTCTTACAGCAATAGACAATAAATATATTTACATTACCTCTTTTTTATTGTTAGTCGGGAATCTGCCATTCCCACGCTTGATTAGAATTATAAAGAAAGCATGCAATCTAATATTGCGGCTATTATCTTTGACTGACTTCTTTATCAGAACAACATGATTTTGTTTGGCTGCGCTGTAAACAGATTCAGCAGTTGCTCCTCTGTTGTACTTCTGACACTGTGCTCAAGCACTGTGACAGTGCTGCAGTATTAAACCACACTTGTTATTATCACCAGTGAGCACAGGTGTTGCCACATCAACCAGGATTAAAATCTTAAGGATTCCAAAAAAATAATCCATTTGGCTGGTATTAATCCTTTCTTTGGTAATAAAGCAGTTATAAATGTTATTGTTATCCATTAATACATGCTTAGTATGTTTTAAGTAAAGGATTTTTGCAATTTGTAAACCCAAAATGTATTCTTGTTAATGCCTAATAACATAACTGATCTCTAAAGCAAACCCAAGTAAATGATGTATTAACCGTTGATAAAGCCATTAGTGTGTGTGTGTGTGTGTGTGTGTGTGTGTGTGTGTGTGGTGGGGGGGGGGGGGCACCATTTGTTTGGGAGAGGAGGCCAGTTTTGAAGCCAACTGCCAAAATGGGACAGATGCTATTTTCAAATTCTTGTAAAGGGTTTCATCTATCCTCCTCATGCACCAGATGGGTAGGTTCGCCTCGCAGGACAATACAGTGAGTCATAAAGTTTCGACAATCACAGGAAAGTATTTGAGAGTCGATTTATTGCACCTTTCTTGGTGTCATGTCATGGCACTCAGTAAAGATTGAACAATTGAAGTATTTAAGTGCAGCTCGGTCAAGGTTTGAGTGGTTGGTTTCCAATTCAGAACAACGCCTCTGTGCTCAGTGCCTATTCTCTTTTATCTAATCTCTGAGTAGGCAGCAACTTTCCTGGTTGAAAACTCACTTTTGTAACTCCGGCATCCTGTATATTTTTGCTGTGACATTTACTGCTTCTTATGGATGAGATTATTAGACACGGTAACACAAACACAAACACACACACACACACACTGCTTCTCAGATAGCGTGGGTGTTCTTTGCAATCTTGCCACTGTGTATTTCTCTTAGTTCTGCTTGATACATATCAGCTATTACGTAAAGATGCTGACTGCCTCACTGTGCAGGGAGCAGTCCTGTGCTGACTGGCTGACTGAAATGTCAAGTGCTGTCAGAAGAACAGTTTCATCAGATACTGCAGAGCTGCAGTCAGAGTCATGCCTGGTCAGATAGTGACTGGGTCAAATAAGTGTCAGTGTATACTTTATCCTATGTGGAGCTTTAGGTGGGTGGTTCATGGAATTGGGACAAACCTTTTAAGGTATACTGTAAGTGTCAGTTGCAGAAAACTCTGCTCAGTTGACTTTTGAGTTGTAACTGTAAAACACAGAAACAATGTGTGCTGCTGATGTCAACAATCACTATTGAAAAACATTTTGACAAAAACGTGTTCCTATGCCACAGGGCTGTGAGAGAGTACAGAGAGTCCAAGAAACAGAAGAGAGAAAGGTCAGATAGCCATCAGCACTATATGTCTCCCACTTTGTCTATCCCAAATGTCAAGCAGACAGCCAAAATATCACTTAAAAGACAGAACACAACAGTGAGTATTTTGAGGAAAGGATTATAGGCAAACTAATGGCCTGGTGTCCTGGGAGGTGTAGTTTTATAGTTAAAACTGCTGGATGTCACAGAAACATAGGCTCTAAACTGGCTTTAAAATTAAAGGTGCCCCACTGAGTTTTTATATAAGTTACGTTTACATACCCTGTTTCTCACTTAAACTATTTTTTTGCATCCTTGAGGCCTAATACATTTGTTAAATGTGTTTCCTTCTTCATAAAAAGTTTGCAGAACTGATTTTTGAAAGAATTAGAAATGTTGCTTTTTTGCCATGTTTGCTTGCTAGTAGTCTTCCACTTCCCTGCCTTTGTTGGCACATTGCTGCATTTCTTAACATTTCACCGCCACTGTCAATCATTGTAACTTTATCATCCACATGCACATGTGCCCTCGTGCAGGTGCAAAAGAAACCCGGGACCCACTCATAAAAACATTGCTCCATAGCACTACCCTTCAGCAGATATCTTCAACCATAAAATACCTGCAGTTTAAAAAGGTACCAAACTGCATTACGACTGCAAAACGTTGATAAAAGTTAAGATAAAAAGTTGATAACTGGAATGCACTGTATTTAAAAAATGTATAAAATGTGATAATTACTGACACACAATGACAAATGTTAAGGTTTACATTTGGCACACTCATTTGCAAAATGTATTTTACTATAAGCACCCTCCTATTGTTCTATACCGAGGCTTTACAATAGCGTTCCTCAAAGAATAGCGTGCAGTGAAATAGTTTCCCCCCTGGTGCCTGTTTGTCTACTTTCCAGTCAGTGTAGTGCAGGGGTGTGGCGAACAGGGATGGAGTAGTCTACAGGAGGAAAAGAATGGACACTAGAGCAGTTCAGACAATGGCTTTGGCCTGCCTCCGCTATTTTGAGAGGCTCCCTCCACCTTTAGCTTCGCCCCAAACATCAGCCACCCGCCAATACTCAGTTCAGCTTTATCTTTTTGGTCTCGTGCAAGCAGGAGTCTAATCTAGACGAGAGGGTGAGTCATACAGTGTGCAGGATTTCTTGTGTATTGAAAGCGCTTCCTGGATGCTGTTTCTGTCTCCCCGACCTGCTGCCATCCGAACAATGGGTTTTCTGGGTCAGGAGTAAATTCAGATTTGCTTTTGGGCAAATATTTTAGTCCTTATGTAGAATACCAGTAACATGGATATGCTATTTATTTTATTTCCATTGTACATGAAAGTATGGACTTACACTTCTGCTTGGTTCTGTGTCCAAAGTATCCACTTTGAGAAATCTACAGTACACACACCAGCTGTGACAGCGCCCTCAGCACAGGAAGCCCAGCCTTCCGATGACAGGAAGCAGCCCTCGCCATGGAGACAGCAGTCTGAGCTGGTGTCCTGCAGGTCAAATACAAGCACACGCAATATGATACCATCTATGGAAAAGGTAGTGACTTACTGTAGGATCAGAAAAAACTGATACACAAAACCCTTCCCTGTTTAGACAGTCCATAACCTTTAATCACTGGAGAGTGCACACACTTTCACTCGACCCTGAGGTCAACACAGCTCTTTTAATAGATAGGAAGCACAAAGCCTCTGTCGCTCCATGAGGAGGTGATGATCCAATCGCTATCCTCTCGTTTTCCATTGTCTTTTGATCTTTCTTCAGTGAATCCCCACTTATTGCTGTTACATTTTAAACTGAAGCTACAGCGGCATGTTGAACAGGATTGTTTTGAGAATGTATCTATCTTACTTTGTATTATTAAAGTGGCAGCTATACAATAGAGCTGTAAATGTGAATTCAAAAACAAACGCTTATTACACGCTTATTATACCAGCCAATACCAAACAGTACAACACTATACTACACCATACTATAATACATGCCTACCTACATATATACAAGTTTAGAATCCACAGCCATATTTTGCTCATCTAGGAGCACAAATCACATATATTGTGTAATTTTGCTCAAGGTGATCATTTCAATCAACAACAGTGATAAGAAGGACAAAAACTATAAAAACTACCAGACTTATAATTGAAGAGTTGTAAAGGTTTATTGCTCAAAATTATTCTTTTTGTAAGTTGTAGGAGTTGGAGTATATCTTTTGAATACTAGCAGGGGTACATAATCCTTTCATGCAATCCTGTGTGTGTGTGTGTGTGTGTGTGTGTGTGGTGGGTGTGCGTGCATGCATGCGTGCGTGTGTGTGTGTGTGTGTGTGTGTGTGTGTGTGTGTGTGTGTGTGTGCGCGCGCGCGCGCGTGCGTGCGCGTGTGCATGTGGGCTGTAACCTTAGTCCGGTGTTCATTCATTCACATTACACACACTGTTTCCTCCAGCGTGTTTATGCTCTGGCTCCTGAGCCAAACCTTACACACACTTTCCTCATACTCCTCCCAAACCAAAATATTTACCTCCTCCTCCTCCTCTTCCTCCTCCTTCTCTCCCTTTTTGTCACTAAATCCTCCCCTTCTACCTTTATACAGTATTTGTACATAAACCGCTGTACGTTAGCGTCAATAATGACGTCAGAGTTGTTATTTGAGTATTTGAGTGTTGTTTTGAGTATGCCACGTGACAACAGGCAGCAGCTGTAGAGATAAATTAATAATACATCGGGTGTCCAGGACGATAGTTGATGTGGATACAAGTGCATGTATATACACACGTACAGATCCAATCAATCCAATAACCTTCCCTGAAAACTTCATGTGGAGACACATATGGTTTTCAAAAGAAAACACATAATTGCACAAGCAACAGGTTCAAAGTATATGGAAGTTTTTGTTGTTGTGCAACCCAGCCAATCAGAATGGACCAGTAAGGGGGAGTCTCAGGTCAGTATGAGTTAATAAGGTCAACTGATTGAAAATGATTGTGTGAAAAACATCAACAAAACGACGTCGGTGGATGTGCCGTGGAAAACACAACACAAAGCAACAGGTTAAGGATGCGATGTGACAGCACAACGTTGCTGCATCAGGTCACTCTTTATGAAAACCTGCGCCATGCAGTGACATGAGAACCAAAACAATCAGACACAGACAGCTTTGTTCATCTTTACCTCCCACAGGAAGATTGTGAACAGAATGATACACTGCACGAAACCTCAGAGGCAGGAGACTGTGTTTAAAGTGATTACACTGAGCAATGTAGAAATGTGGGACGCAAGTAAGAAACACAGAGTATATCCTCACTTGTGATTTTCTGTTGCTAATGTGACTTAAATGGCTATACTGACAAATTATGTGTGTACTGCAAGCTACTGATACCCCACGTGTCAAAAATGTATGCAGGAAACTAAACCAATGCATAAACAAGACGTAAAGCCCCTGAAAACTTGGTTTTAAGTATTTCTCGACAACATTACATATTCATGACAAAATAAGCAACAATCAAAGTTAAAAATAGGAAAGAACATCCCATGTTATTATTCATCAAAAGTTACGTAAACACTCAAGGGTGTGATTTAATCAGATTTGAGTGACAGTGACCGGGCAACACAAACAAAAAAATCACTTGGATTGGTGCTTAGGAATACACCTTTTTCCAACTTCAAACCAATAAAACAATCAAGAGCAAAAACTTAAATGCAAAAATTCCAAAATCCAAATTTTCCGCAAAAAATGTTAAGTCGGATTCCTGATTGAGAAAATACGTTTTCAGGGCCTTTAAATGTTCATTAAACCAAACATCATACAAAATAAACAATGTACTGACAATTTTGCTATTCTCAGAGCCTTTGGTGGGGCTTACATGTAATGTTATGTTATTATACTGACATAAAACCACGCATTTTGAAAGTATAATTTCATCACAATCTGGCCAGAGACCTTGTTCTGGACCAGTGTTTTGATCAGCAGGCAGACCAGCTGACTATACACCCTTTTACCCTGCCACTAGCAGTAAAATTACCTACAGGTTTCATGTCCACTGGCCATGAAACAATCATGTGAAACCTCAATATGAAGGATGCCACTAATATAGGGATTATATTATATAATATATATAGAATATTAAAGGGATACTTCACTGATTAGCATTAAGCTTTGTATCAGTAGAAACCCTGTAGTATTTTTGAATGACCGTGCTTCCCTCCCTCATGTCCCCCTGAGAAGAGAGATCTCTGTATTGTGTGTCTGGAAAAAAAAAACTCTGATGACGCAAAAATCGTCATTTTGCCTCATCGGAGGCAAAGGCTAGAGACTACAGCCAGTAGTAGGAGCTAGTTCCGCATGTTTTCAACCTGCCCATAGGGGGTGGGACCTCACTCCCAGAATGTCCAAACACTGTCAGCCATCTTGAAGCTAAGCTAACAGGATCTCGCTCTTTTCAGCAGCAACCTTGCAATTATGTGCATTCAAACTACCGCACATGTGTACCACCGGTATACATTGGTACAGATCGGAGAATATGCAGGAAACTTTATTACAGACGGAATAGTCGACACACTACGCAAGTTTCGCCTGCTACGCAGACCAGCACCTCAGCCTGCGGTGTCGCTTGATGTCGCTAGCCAGGGAAGGGGACATTGAAAGCGGTGTGCGAGAAAGCGGAAATGCGGAACGAGGGCAGGAGTTTGAGCTAGGTGGAAAGCTAACGCTAGCCGGCCATCCTGTTTGCAAATGTCTGCTCATTAGACAACAAACTGGACTACATCCAACTTCAACAAAACTCCCAACGCGAGTTCAGAGACTGCTGTGGTTTTTTTTTTATGGAAACATGGCTGAACAACAGTGTACCGGACTCCGCTATCCAGCTACCAGGCCTGCTAGCCTTCCGAGCAGATAGAGATGCTGCTCTGTCGGGTAAGACTCGTAGAAGTGGGCTGTGCATATATGTTAACATGGACTGGTGCAGAAAAGCGGTGCTTGTATCCAGCTACTGCTCACCGCTGGTGGAGTTTGTGACTGTTAAATGCCAACCATTCTACATTCCACGCAAATTCACGGCTGTGTTTATACTCAGCGATTACATCCCACCAAGCGCTAATGCTACCAATGCGTTAGCTGAACTTTACGGAGCTATCAGTGAGCTCCAAAGCGCACATCCGGATGGACTATTTATTGTTGCTGGTGATTTCAACCATGCAAATCTCAAGAAAGTTCTCATATTCTACCTTCACCTCACGGTGAACCTAACTTACAACAATCAGTGCTCTGTTACAAATCTACTTATGCCAGGTCTTTTGTTGTCTGTCCTGTCCCTTGTCTGTCTTAAATGCCCTACTTTAAGTAGTAATTGCACTTTTGTGTGCACTAAATGTAGCCTGTCTTGTATGTTGTTTTTATATAATGTCGTTTTTATATAATGTTTTTATATATTTTAAATGTGTAACACCACTTGAGCCACGGGGAAATGTTGTTTCGTTTCACTATATACAGTGTATATGGTTGAAATGACAATAAAACCCACTAGACTTGACTTGACTTGACTGCCCTCTGTAACCGGTAGGCGTGGCTTGGGAGTGGCCTCGTAGGGAAGCGCAGCAAGTGCATTCTGGGAGTTGTTGTCTCTCATCCACATGAGCCAAAAATACATTTTCTGGCTTTTCTCGGTCTAGAAGGCACCAACTTCTAAAGTTATTTCACATTTCTACTACATAAATGACAAATTTAAAAACATATTCATCTTTCCCTTTAAGTGCCGAATATCATATGAAAGCCTTGCAGCTCCTCTAAACTTAAGTCACAAAACACATTGTTGACTAGATTGATTTCAATGGAGAACTATTGAAATAAAATGATGTTGACTCACATCCATTACTGATTTTCTTTTCCTTTTTTATAAATCTTTTCTCAGACATGCCTAAGTCTTCAGCTCACTCTTCTCTCTGCCTCTGCCACTTCCTTTCGCCATGCCTGTCTTCCTCTTCTTCATCTTCTCATCTCCCCAGCTGGGAGCTCTTGTTGTATCCTGAGACAGCATCCCAGTGGGCCAATAGATGGCTGGCCTAAGGGTGTTGGGAGGTCCCATTGTGCATCTACATAGCCCTCTTTCTTTTTGTCTCTATCTTAGATCATCTCTCTCTCCTTCTCTTTATTTAATCCCACAGTTAGTTTCAGTGGCACGACTGACAGCACCCTAGGACAAGTGTTCTGCTTCCTTTTCAAGCGCTCCTCAAACAGGTTACACAACACACACACACACACACACACACACACACACACACACACACACACACACACACACACACACACACACACACGCTTTAATACTTAATGCCAAATCATCCAATTAGCTGAGAAGTGGAAGAGGAGATGAAAACATGTGAATAAGGATTGCCAAATCCATGTGATTATCCCTCATGAGACTTTCATTTTATTTTTTAATTAGAGACATGAAGAGAAGAAACTATATTTCTAAAGAAAAGCCTTAAAGAGATACATCATTTTGTGTTGCAGAATTTTAGTTCCATATTTAATACCCCAGGAATCATCTATCGACCCTGAAATTCATTCTGTTAGGAATCACTGCCATAGATTCCCATTGTTGTCCATAAACTATTAAATAATGCATCAGTGATCCACACTGACAAGTACCTTATTATGATGAGCATGGGCAAATAGTGTTGACTCAGTCCCAAAACATTGTCCTGCTGCCATAAATAGCCTACTCACTAAAGCATCAAATGTGTATTAATCCACAGATGAAAATACTCCCAAACAAATTCACTGTTTGAATAACATTTGCTAAAAACTACAGTGCTTTCATGATAAAACCGTATATCGGAATAGCACATTGCTGGTTTTTGTTTTAGAAAAATACCAGCCAAATTTGTATTACATCATGCCAAAACTACTATATAATCAACTGCTATTCAATATTTAATATTTTCCTACTCATCTCCTGTGGCTCTCTTTGTGTTCATGTACACCTGAAGTAATTTTTAAGTTATAACTTACAATTAAATTAGTGACTGTTTAGTTGCACCAACCATCCATTTTTCAAATTTGACCAGTGATTCCCCTTGTGAACAACTGGATCCCACAGAGAATGAATTCAGCTATAAGATAAGATCACCACACAGAAGCAAAGAAAATGAACAAATGTGTCTGGGAAAGTAGGAAAAACTTAAAACTGAACTATCCCATTAAAAAGGCCTTTACAGAGTTGTGTATTCACAGCATAATGAACTACTGTCCAGGATCTACCAAATGTCCTATGAGAAAAGAAATGGCGGGATGCTTTACTAAAAAGGAAAACCAGCTTTGATCATACCAGAACTAAAGAACTAACACTCCAGCCAAAGAGCACAGGACACGAAAAGGCTCATTGTCCGCCTACAAAGCAGTGAAATCTATGACAGCATACTGCTAATTAGTGAAATTAAATCAAATCATTTTATTTTCCCCTGGGAGTGTTTAGTTGCACATTGTGACCGAATGTGTGTGCATTTGTAGTAATGGAAATGGACAAGGCCAACTTAGCAGAAGAATCCCCGGAAAGTGTCCCTTTCTCTCCGCACTCAGTCAGGAAATGCACTGAGACAAGGCCCTATTGTCACGAAAAGCATAAACGAGGCAGATTGGTGTGTGTGTGTGTGTGTGTGTGTGTTCTTAAACATAACACTTTTGTTCTCAGTAATGCAATAATAATATCAACATCGCAGCTATTTACTTTTTTCTTCCACCATTTATGACACCTCACTCACCTGTATCAACCTGCACTTCATACAGGCAAACATACACACCTACACACGCACATATTCACAATGTGTGTGTAGAGTTATTGCACTTTTGAAATAGTAATGTTGAAACAGAATTGTCCTTGCACTAATTTGATAGGTAAATATTTGGTGTGTTATGTAAGTGTCCTACATTTTAGGTAATGGAATGAGTACAGTATTAGACGCATAGAGAGATTGATGAATGGATAAAAAACGAATATAGGGACAACAATGCACAGCTTGGATAGTTAACCTGAGGAATGTTAGGAATTCCTATATGTTTATGTCACAAAGGATCAGTGTTGTCAGACAGATCCCTGGTTGAACTGTAGGTCATGGACAGGGAGCAAATGTAAACAGACGGAGGGGTAACATGGCGCCCTTTTTGTCATGTGCCAGGAAGGTTCAGCCAATCTTTGCGTAGTTAGGCGGGCTTGATCTTTTGTGGCTGTGTTCCCAGAGGTGGTGTGTCACCGGCTGACCAATAAAATGGCAGGAAAGGCTGCCAGCTTCAAAAACAAAAGATGATAGGGGTGACGAGACGGATGCACAAGCAGAGGTAGGATGAAAGAAAAAAGGGAGGTGTACTGGAAGACAGGTAGATACCACCTACTGTACCTGAGGTAGGAGGATTAGACAGACAGGAGATGTAGGTGGGATTGATGGAGATCTCTGGAAGTTGATCTTTAGCACTTTATCACCTATAAGCAGTTACAATCAGCACATAAACAACCACATAAACAACTAATAAAAGGTTTATAACTATACAATATAATGTAGTTATATATATATATATATATATATATATATATATGTGTGTGTGTTTATTAATAACATATTTTCCATAACTATGACTTTTGAAGCATATATAATATAACATATTATATAACAGATAATGAAATACTTTTTTAAAGTAATTTTATTTCTGTTAACATCATTTGGTTACATTGTTAACATAAAATACTAACAATGTAACAGTTACAAATAATATGAAATTTGACGTTTTTATGCTATGTATAAACAGCATATGTAACGTGAAGTACTACTTCTACTATTTCTACATCTTTCTCGTTAGTTGTAACCCTCATATAGACACATCTAAATGTATCTTCCTTTTTTATCTGTCTTCCTCTATTCAAACATACCGTATAGGTATATGTCTCCTTATCATTTCCGTTCAAAGTTTCTTTTTTCTGTCATTTTGTCGTTCTCCAAACACTAAACACTCCACTGTCTACTAGGTGGGATGACTGACAAGAGGCTCCTGCTATAAACTAAAATGTGAATTTTTCGGGCAGGAATTGAAAACTAAAATATTGGCTGGGAGGTAGGGTTAAGTTTATTCTTGTGTATGTATGTGTATGCATGTTTTTGTGTTTGTGCATGAGTGTGCAGATAAAAGCTTACCTGGACAATGGCCTGAGGAGTCAGAGGCCAAACTGGGCCACCTGGTCCCACAGTGTGGAACTGACTAGTCAGCATTAAGTAGGCAACTCTCCCTCTCTCTGTCTCTATTTTTCTCCCCCCTTATGCACACACAAATCCACCCACGCACTGACAGACAGGCCTCGGCTCTGTGCGGTCTCAGTAGAACTCTGATGGCCTTTGTGAGGCAGCCATGCTGGAGGCGACAGGCCCGGCGCGCACACTGTTCCACCATGACATGTTGGCTTCGTTATTTCTCCATTCAGGGGAGGATTTAGTGTCATCCTTTCCCCTCTGCATGGAAAATGAAATTAAGGGTTGTGAGCCTTTTTCCAGTAAGACATTTATGCCATGAGGTATAAGAATTTATTGTAGAGAATTTGAATTTATTTATCAGTATGCAGCAGAGAAGCCCAGATTGGTTTCTGGCCAAGAAATTTCAAGAAACATTACAGGACACAATGACAGGATTTGGTTGCACCAGCTATTCATAAAGCCACGACTAAGTGTATGTGTTAAAACCTTCCTACACTAAGTTCTTAATAGATAATAGTTAGCTTCAAGCTAGTGATTAGCTAAATTGGTAATGTCTTAGCCAGTAAAAACTTTTGTAAAGTGTAAATCATTTTCTTAGAAACATCGGAGATCCGTCCACTCAAGTCAATCAATTACTTCCGAAAATTACAGTTTTAGGTGACCAAAAGACATAAAATTTGCCAATTGTTTGTGAATGTTGGTATGACTTGTTGTATTTATATAAGCATATGCGTTTCAGAGTTTATAGTATTCAAGTAGTTTAGAATGAGCAGGAAATGTCCTGTTATGCTAACCTAGCTAACATTATAAGGTTATTTAGCAAAACGTTTTGTAATTTAAAGTGCCCATATTATGAAAAAAACACTTTTTCTGGGATTTGGCGTGTTCTTTTGTGTCTCTGGTGCTTCCACACACATACAAACTTTGAAAAAAAATGCGTCCTCATTTAGAAGTATCCCAGCTAATCCTGCCTTGTAACTGACCGAAGTTGTAGAAACAGCCTTTCTTTTACTGTCTATGGAGCTAGCTAGCTAGCTTACATGATCTACATCTGAGCTACTGGGCATGTGCGAGTGCAATCAAAGATAGTACAGAAGAAGAAGAAGAAAAGAGGTCTCAATCTGTAGCTAAAACAGAGACCAGGTGAAAAGAGGATCTGCAGCAGTGAGAGAGAGTGGTGCAGTACAACAAAAATATGGTGTTTTTTGAAAATTAAACCATGTAAACCTATTCTGGTACAACCTTAAAATACAATTATGAACCTGAAAATGAGCATAATATGGCTGCTTTAAGGTATGTGTTTGAAAATGTGTATATCATTTAATCTTCCCAGCTTTTGAGTTTTTGCAAGTGTTGGGTCAAATGCCTATAACATAGGGTGACCAGATTTCCCGGAACTAAAACCGGAACACTTTGCGCGTGACCGTAGTTCTCGTGCACGCACACGCTTTTTAACATAAACATGTGCCAGCCCAGCTCAGATAGACACAGACAGATTAGACACAATTTTGCCAACAGCAAACATAGGCCTACTGCTCACAACATAATGGGGTATCTCAGTTAATATTCATGAATATTCTTAGTATGTAGCCTACATAGCTAAGAAATAATAGGCTATTAAAAGACATTAAGTGAGTTTTGTGTGGGACCAACTTTATTTCTCAGAATTAAAGCGTTCTTTTGGAAAATGCACCCACTGAACTTGTGAAAAACTTAGTGAAAAGGTATTTTTCATTGCATGGCACTAAACAAATTATTTGGAACTGCTGCCACAGGCTTGAACTAAAGTTATGGTAACACTACATGAATTATGAATTCATGCATGAATTAATTCATGATTTGTGCATTACTTCATTCCTTTATATCTTATGAATCATCAGGAATTGACATGAGTTCATAGCCTCTCATTCATGACCTCATGCATGAACAACACATCAACTAAAGAATTAGGTAAGGTGGCTACAACATTATGCACAAGTTGTGTTCAAATCAGAATTTGCGCAGTGATGACCATATTTCTTTGCAGAAAAATAAATAATCACGATCATGCTTAATAAATCATAATTCATAATGATGTGGCCACATACCTAATGCTTTAGTTGTGTTTAGTTCATGTATGGTCACAAATGACAGACTATGAGCACGTCAATTCCTGATGATTCATGGGATATTAAGGAATGCAGTAACACATAAAGCATTAATTACATAATAATAATACATAGCCTACATCAATTAATTCATGCATGAACTCATGTACCCTTACCGTAAAGTGTTACCAGTGTTATTCTAAACAACAACACACACACACAAATGTAATCTCATTTGACAGAGCAGATAGCTTCTCTATTGGAAACATTCATTCCGTATATTTGTTAGAGGAGTGAATTTGCTCAAGAATCAATTTGTTGGCCGAAAGCTTACTGTGAAATTATGCACAGGTGTCAGCAAAATTGGCCTGTGTGACGAGTGTCTGCTTCACATTTTTAGCAGGGCAGCGGAGCGGCTGTGGGTTGACTCTCCACGGTTCTCATGGGCTTTATTTAAGTCCTAACGTGAAAAAGCTTAATATGGTTTAATGTACCTAAACAACGATCAGTGATCACCAAATTTCTCTCTCATATTACTCCTCATAACCACTGAAAACTGTCAACAAATCTAACCTAAAGTCCAATTATTATGGACGTTATCTGACATTAAAGGAGAGCTCCGGGCAATTTTTACGTTAATCTTAATCGCTATAATTATGTGAGTACTGTCGATTGTAAAAAAAAAACGAGCCGAATCGGTGCTAGCTAACTGGAGCTGCTGCAGCTAATGCCACTACAGTGCTCAATTACCTATTTTTGGGGGGGGGAATAAACTTTAAACTTTTTTCACCGCAAAAATTTCCCCACGAAAGCATGAACTGTCCTCTGGAGGAGATCCACCAGATCAGTGGGCGCCCGTGGATTGTTGTCGGCCGCGGCATGCGGGGAACGCGGAGAGGAAGTAGAAGGATGCCGGTCGGGCCTGCTAGCCTGGCTAAGGCAACTAACACACAGTTCGCCACTGCAGAGACTACTATTCACCAACGCCAGATGGATCGCACACAAAATGGATATATATGCTACAAATACACAAACTGCTGCTTGATGATTATTACCGGAGTCGGGCTGAACACACTCACTCATCCCAGACGGCAGCTAGCAGCTATAAGGGTAGGTGAATTTAAACAATGTCTGAGTTGAAAACGCATCTTGTTGTCATGTAAGGGCCCTGTTCATATTGCACAGACATTTTAATTGCATTTTGTGTCTGTTAAGAGGCACAAAGGCACGATATGCCCCCAAAACTGCCGTTTTAGCTAAGTGGCAGCTCTCGGCATTAGCTGCAGCAGCTCCATGTTGCTAGCACCGATTCGGCTCGTTTTTTTGCTATCGACAGTACTCACATACTTATAGCGATCAAGATTAACGTAAAAATTGCCCGGAGTTCTCCTTTAAGCGTTTCTGCTTCATTGAGGCTATTGTAAGGAAAAAGCTTAAAGTGACCATATTATGAAAAAATCACTTTTTCTGGGATTTGGGGTCTTATTTTGTGTCTCTGGTGCTTCCACTGTTACGGTTTAGGGATATTTCTGTTACCAGTTTGTTAATTTCTGTCGTCTTTATTGTTTATTTGTGCATGTTCCCTGTGTTTGTATATTCTGTATATTTCTGTTTAGTTATCTCCTGTTTTATTGTGTATTTTTTGGTTAATTTCTGTGTTCTGTGTTGTCAAGTTTCTGTGTTTAGTTGATTTCAGGTTTTTGTCAGTGGTTCCTGTTTCCTGTTTTATTAAATAAATAAAATAATCAAAAAAAATCAAATAAATCTTTGAGTTTCAACGCTGCTCCTGCCTGCCTGTCTCTCTCTGCGTTTGGGTCCTTTTTCCCCTGCTGATTGCAACATCCACACGCATACAAACTTTGAAAAAAAAAACATCCATGCTGTTTTGAGTGAGATATGAATTTCTGAATGTGTCCTGCCTTCAGTCTCCAGGTGAGCTGTTCAAAATCTGCGCGGCTTTCTACGTAACTAGCCGAAACGAGGGAGCTAGGGGGCTAACCGTTAGCATGCTAGCGCTAACATGCTAGCTAAACTTTGAAAAGAACCCATCTATGCTGTTTTGAGTGAGATACGGGTTTCTGAATGTGTCCTGCCTTCAGTCTCCTATGCTGGCTGCTAGCGCTAGCATGCTAGCTCGTTCTCAATGGCAAAACACTGCTACAACACACACAAATTCACCCTAATCTACAAAATAAATTGTATAGAACTACTTACATGTCCCTGTTCTGCAGGTATTCCATGCAAAGTTGGAAGTGCGCCCTCATTTAGAAGAAGTCTCCTAGCTAATCCTGCTTTTTACAGGCCGAAGTTGGAGAAACAGATAGCTAGCTCATGTAATCCTCAACATCCATCAACAAACATGTTACAGAAGTAGAGATGTCTCACTCTGTAGCTAAAACAGAGACCTGAACACAGGGTGAAAAGAGGAGCTGCAGCAATGTGCAGTACAACAAAAATATGGTGTTTTTTGAAAATTAAACCATGTAAACCTATTCTGATACAATCTCAAATTCCAATTATGAACCCTTAAAATGAGCATAATATGGCCACTTTAAAGAGTCATACCTTTGTGACATAATTTTAAGTTGAGATTTCCTTATTTTGAAGAAAAAATAATAAATTAACAGTCAAAATGTGATTGTACTGTATCATATGTGTACCAGATTTTACATGATTTCAATACAACTTTAGAAAATGAGCATAATATGGCCACTTTAATGTGGTTTAATGTACCTAAACAACGATCAATGATCACCAAATTTCTTTAATTAATTATTTAAAAATAATAATAAATTAATTAAGAAGAGCCATTGTAACAATTTTTACAAATATAGCATACATTGCAACGCTGGCTGTACAAATTGTGCAGACCGCTACGACTGACTGACACACACACACACACACATTGTTAAAATCATACGCTGGACGCTTTATTAGTCTTTCTACATGGGTTTAGTTAATGATCAGGCTATAATAAGACCACGTCGGCTATGTAATCGCTGACAACCGGGACAATGTCATAATGGTTGGTGTAAACCGGGACATTTTAGCTTCCCAACAGGCTTTTGCCAGGACTTGGGACACGCAATTCAAAATCGTGACTCTCCCGGTCAAACCGGGACATCGGGTCACCCTACTCTAACTTATTTCATATTGTAACTTACTCTAAACAGGTCATGTATTAGCAAACTAATGTTAGCTTTGTCAGTTGGGTCACTTACTGTAGCTACACGACTACGCTAACCCTAAACTGGCAATAACTAGTTTTTACTAGTTTGTGTGGTTAAACATTTGAATTCACTGATGCATAAATCTCAACTTGGTAAACACTTACATTATAATGGGAAAGTAAAAAAAAAAAAAACTAATATGTGTGTCCCAGAACAATTCCAAAAGATATGATTCAATATTGCAGCCTAATTTTCACTTGTCCGACAGAACTATTTAAAGCAGTCATGACATTACAAGACTACACAAGCATACTTACTTTTATAAATAGTATACTTAAAAAAAAGTATTTTATGAAAAAAAAATCTCATTATCTTTATTAACTGGCTAACTTTTGTATCTTGCATCTATTCACCTTTAAAGATAAAGTGACTCCCAGTGAAAAGACCCCTGAACCAAATATACTCACCTGAAAGGTCATTTGTCTGCTACATTCAAACTCTTTAATTAAGGCTCAATAAATCTAAGCCAAGCAGTCACCCGGGGGCACGGTCTTAGCGCTGAACAGATCCAACTAGATTTGAAATGAACAGATAAGAGATACTGAATACAGAGAAAATGAAAGGGAGGCTAAATAATACTCTTTTATATTTTTCAGACAGTCCTTTGAAACTAACAAAGACAGTACCCATGAACAGTGGAGGCTATTCAATCAGGCTTCAAAGGCATTATGAGGTTGTTTGGGCCACCTCTTCCACCTCATGTGAGCCATTCATGCCCATGTTATAAAAACACCAAAACCATTATTATATCCAAAAGAGCAGGTTACTCACAACATGTATCGACACACAGTACAAAACTATGAAATGCACCATATAGGAATAACAAGGTGAAAGACATTCGTCATCATGTCAAACAATAAATATGAGCTATCTAGAGCAGATCGTCCCACACTGAGCACACACACACACACACACACACACACTGTGTTCCACTTCAGATGAGTGATTACCTGCATGACGACTTACATATGTGTCAACATGTTCAGTATTTTGTTCCCCAGTGTCAGACGAGAGCTGTTAGGTAACCAAGAGAGAGGCAGCGTCAGGCACATTGGCCTACAACGCTCGTGACCCCTCTTACTCTGCTGCCTACCTTGTGCCACTGTACTTCACCTGGAGAGCATCTTACATGAACAAACATTGGGCAAAACATGGTGATGTTGGTATGACAACGTGAACAATTCTAAAAAGGTCTATTATCTTCAAAATGTCACGTTAAATTGGTCCCTACAGAGAAATCAGCAGGACAGAACAGCTGGTTGGTAATCACTGACCCTGTTTACACCAGGTTTTAAAGTCTTGGCCAATCGATCACAAGTGGACAGTGCTAAATACAAGTTGAAACAACCACCAAGACGCCTTGTGATCCGATCACTTAAACCACTTATAAAGGTGGTCTGAGACACATTTGAGACCGCATATCTTTTGTAGTGTAAACGCAAATGCATCCTGGTGCAGTAACAGAAAAATATGTCATCAATGCAGGACGTGATGGTTGTTTTGGTGACAGCACGCCAACGCTCTGTAACTTGCCCATTTTACGACGAGTTGGACGAAATATTGCGTGACCCTCCATCATTTTGCTGTATTGAAGGAAAAGTGTTAAATTCTGCTGACAGCGATCTCTCCAGTTGTACTGAAACACAACTGCTAACGTGACTGTGAGAGTGTGGATATAATAACCACTACCTTCTAGCGGAAATGATGTGGGCAGAAACAAAATCTGAACATGAGCGATCAGTTGGAGACGCATGATAGACACAGGTGTGAACGGAGATGTGTCTCAGCTGTCCACTTATGTTCGGATCACTGAAACACATTTTAAATCCAAGTGTTAACAGGGCCATAGTCTTGCTTCAGGACACTTCAGCAGAGTCTTCTGATTTGAAGGGTGCCTTCTGAACCTTTATATTTTGCATCTATGTCTGTTTAATTTGCATCATTTTTGTGCTTGTCATATTTTACCAAAAAAAGAAGAAAATACTCTCTTTTTGTAACCGTATTACAACAGGTTCACAGGAGAGGTATGTCATTTTTCTGCAACAACATGCATGTTATGTATATTCAAACCCACTGCAACAACAGTCTCTTTACTATTAGTCAGTGAAGGATTTTCAAAACAGTACAAGTATCGCATAAACTCTAAAAAAAACTAAAGTATTTCAGACTGAGCTTTGCATCAGTAACCATTTAATATCTCCATGCTGACCTGGTTTCTCTATATTGTTTGCTCTGCTGGGGTTGACCCAAGCTTTCATGTCCTCTTATGTGCTAGTTACACGATGCTATGCAAACTTCTCTTACGGAAAGGGCCTCAGTATGGTGACGTCCTCTGCATTAGACATTAGCAAACAGTGCTGCAAACGAACAGCCTGTGCTTAGTGCAAATGACTATGAGAAGGTCATCCCTTTTCAGTGGTTCATTAGTTTGGTCAGGCACCAAAAGGACAACAAAGGTGGATATGACAGCAAGACAACAAACGTCTTAGAGCTCTGAGACATTTTTCTACTTAACCACCACGACAACCCAACACAAGCTACATCACAGCTCAGTTTAATCTCATCAGAGCTTCCTGTACCTGTTCCTGTATTTTGTTATTGAGAGAATGATACACTAACTAGCTCTTCCTAAATGGGTGTGGAGAATTCCCAATGGCCAAAGATAATGTGCAGGGAACCACTTCAAGAAAGAGGAACTATTCAGGCATGAATCATTGCTCCCTGGGGAGTTGAATTGTAATGCCCTAAAGTGTAGTGTATTCTATAGCCATAATTAGACAAAATGTGGCACATTTTTATCTACATCAGTTAAGGTGTTTTTGTCTGCTGCTTATTTTTTTGATTTTTCCAAAAGCCAAAATATGCCATATTTCTTCAACAAAATTGTCCTGTGGTTCTCAATTCCCTCCTATTTCACTGCTCATCTTTTCTGTAATAAAACATTGTCTTATTGCAATATCACACTGCTCTCCAGAGTGCAAGGATTGATTGACAACATTTCTAATGCAAGTCAAGACCTGCCACCAGACCCAGAACTTTTCACATTGTTGGCATAATAACAAGGCCTGAGGCTTCCTGACACATGTTTGCACTGTGCTCCATTTTGAACCAAACAAAATCATCATCCCTTTGCTCTTTACTCTGTTTGTCCACACTGGTGTAATTTGATTTGGAACATGCAGGACTGAGAAACATCTACCACAACAGGAAGAGAACTGCCTCACTTTAATTGTTTGCACCGTGGAAGTTAAAAGACCCTGCCCTTCTCAAACTTGCCTTAAACGTGCCAGTGTAGTTATTGAATGCTGAAAAATAGCTTGGTACATAATAACAAAGCAAACTAATTTCAGAACTAAGCACAGCAGTGGATATAACCTATTATCATAACTCTGTTTAAATGGAAAGATCCTGTGTCCCACGATGTATTTACACAAAATGGATAAGTACATTGAAGATGTCTTCCCAGAGGTAAAATGGGACTCTTTATTACATTACTGGTAAACAACAAAATACAGTCCAGATAGTGTGAAGTATAATGCTGTAATTGATGTATAATCAGGATAAACACATCATTCACTCAATTTGTCAAAAAGAAGAGATCTAGGCCACCACATTTTGGCAACTACAGTGCGATGATGTTGTTCAGTATCATATCAGCCTGTTCGTCAAAATGTTACATTAGCATAACACAACTTATCACTAAGGAAATAAAGTCAAAACTCCAAAGCAAAGGAAAAAGGCAACTTTTTTACGTAATCGAATAACTGGAATTAAAGACAATATGCAGAAAAGGCATGTAACTTATTTCCAACCATATTGGGTGAGCAGATACAGGTGAGTTTTAAGTTGGTGATAGTTAAATAACGATATGTATTTCGAAAGATGTCAAGTGTGACGATGAAACCACTGGGAATTAGCACCCAACTCTGCAGTCCCCCTCTGCTCTACAGACCGTTTTAGCATCTTTTAGCTAATTGTTTTGGTTTAAAAAGCCTGCAGCTTTGCTGTTTTCATTCTGTCTTAACTGCTACCATTAGCGTTATTTCCAGTCGTTAGCTACTAGCTAGTGAACATAGTTAAGCATTTAGCAGCTAAAGAGCCAGATATTTCCCTCAGTAGTTGTAAAAGACAAAAAACAGAGCTAAAAGGAGATACTTGACTTACATTCACCCGCTGCTGAATAACACTTTTTTTTTTTTTTTAAATGGTGTCGACTTCCTAAAGGTTGGCATAGAAAACACTATGTGACCGAATCACAGAGTAACTTACAGAATGCAGAAGTCACAGAAAGGTAGGTTTCAGTTTGTGCTGGCTCATAGCCAAAACAAATCAGTATGTTATGCAATCCAAATATTTTAAATAATTGCTATTTATGATGTGAAATACAGGAAAGGTTAGTATCTCACTTATCTTCTCAGTCATGGCCTAGTGTTTATTTTAAAATTGTACCTTAATAGGTAGGCTACTGCATGTGGCTCCAGCTTTAGCTGTCATTTCAGACTGGTAAATATAATGCACCTGAGATTGGCATGTAGCTGCAGACATTCAGCCTTCTGTAGCCAAGTAACTCTCTCTCCCTCCACACATATACGTGGGGTTTCTCGGTTGAGTTTGCTTAACCTGCTTGAACTACAGCATTTTCTCAGGACTCAGCTTCATCTCGGGGCTTATCTGCTACAAAACCCCGACCGCCCGCTGTGGAAAATTCCCTGAACCCAAATGTGACAGACAGCCTTAAGAGACAGAAGCGTGGTGAGAGAAGTAGGGGCTGGTTGTGAAAAAAAAGCAAGCCTACTGTGTGTGACACATGACATTCAAAGATAGAGAATAGGAGAAGAAAAATGGAAAATGCCACAGACAGGATAAAGAAAAGACATAGGAAGAATGGAAACTACTGATTGCTGGTTTTGTCTCTACTGTTCCATATTCTACTTTGTTTCTCGTAAGACCAAGAAAAGACCTTTCTTTTCAATGAGCAAGCATTAAGCCTGTGATTTAAACTCTGATTTCAGGTGTCATTCTGGACAGGGTTGTGTTAGTTTAAGTGATACATACATACACAAAGCTGTGGAATCTGGGACACAAGGAAACATAACGATTCCAGGTCGAGTCAGCCTTTCTCTGTCTTTAGCTTTTTCTCTTGTTATCTGCATTTCTCTCATACACACATTCACATACCCCTTTCCAAACAGGAAATCAAATGTTACTGTCTGTACATTTATAATTAAAACACATAAACAGATAACATTTCACAGACTTATTGCATTGGGTTTTGGCCAAAAGAGAGAAAATGGCTGTGTATTGGCTGTGGCTGTCAAATACTGTAGGCCAACATATCAATGAGAAGGCCGTCTGCAGGAGGCCTATCACATCCCTGCAGCCGGCATGAAAACTGATGCTTTATATATTCTGGCGGGCTAGATATTGCAGTTTCCTTGTGGCTATAAAATGGAAGGATGCTCTATTTTCATTATTCCGTGTGCCCGATAAGTGAGATGAAAGTTAAATGCTTGGTTTGGCTGAAGGCAACAGCGGTGTCCTCAAAGTCACGTACAGCGGGGCGAGACCTGCTTCAATGAGCGCTTTCCTTCTCAGTGAAACATTCACAAGAGGGTGAGATTAAAGATAAATAAAGAAAAAAGGGAGGAAACGGAGGAAAATGAAATAATTGCTGACTTACTTTGTTCCTTTTCTGTTTGTAAGATTATGACGTGTGTGTGTGGCCTTAGACCTCCTAACCTGACTTGTGGGTGGTATCCATTTCATCACACGCTATGTTCTAGGAAGGCACAGGAGCTTTTGTGTGTGTGTGTGTGTGTGTGTGTGTGTGTGTGTGTGTGTGTGTGTGTGTGTATATGCAATCATGCAGCGTGACACAGCACAATACCCATTCCCTAGCCAAAACACAGAGGGTGGGACACACACACTGCCTCTGTGGTAAATGTCACATACACTGGGAGACGTGATTTTACACACTCGCATTACGAATAGGGCGCGTCCCTCCTGTACCATCTTTTCCTAAACTGTCACGGGGGCTCAGATGGTGCGGAGTGCAACGCCAACACGCACACATGCTCATATACATGCATGATACACGGCACACGTCAGTCTCATCTCACACTGCATTAAGTCATGACGATTGGCAATGTGAGGAGACATGTTTAAGATTATTTTTTGGGCATTTTAGGCATTTATTTTGACAGGACAGCCAAAGACATGAAAGGGAAGAGAGAGGGGGAATGACATGCAGTAAAGGGCCGCAGGTCGGAGTCGAACCCGGGGGGTCCGCTGCGTCGAGGAACAAACCTCTGTATATGGGGCCTGCTCTACCAACTGAGATATCCAGGCGCCCGTGAAGAGACATGTTTAATAGGAGGCAAAGAGGGGAGGGGGAGTGTGCTGAAAAATGCAAGATAAATGTGATCAGGAGGAAGATGAAACAAGCGGCTGAGAGCGGTTGTTGTTGTTGGCAGATTTTGATCATTACTTAAAAGATTGTTTGAACATAGCATGTACTGGCTGTCAAGTCACTTAAGTTAGCTACTATTTAAAGTGTCCATATTATGTAAAAATCACTTTCTGGGATTTGGGGTGTTATTTTGTGTCTCTGGTGCTTCCACACGCATATAAACTTTGAAAAGAACCCATCTATGCTGTTTCGAGTGAGATACGGGTTTCTGAATGTGTCCTGCCTTTAGTCTCCTATGCTGGCTGCTAGCGCTAGCATGCTAGCTCGTTCTCAATGGCAAAACACTGTTACAACACACACGAATTCACCTTAATCTACAAAATAAATTGTATAGAACTACTTACATGTCCCTCTTCTGCAGGTATTCCACGCAAAGTTGGAAGTGCGCCCTCGTTTAGAAGAAGTCTTCCAGCTAATCCTGCCTTTTACAGTCCGAAGTTGGAGAAACAGCTAGCTAGCTCATGTAATCCTTAGCTAGCTACTGCGCATGTGCGACTGAAAATAAAGATGTTACAGAAGTTGAGAGGTCTCACTCTGTAGCTAAAACAGAGACCTGAACATAGGGTGAAAAGAGGAGCTGCAGCAATGTGCAGTACAACAAAAATATGGTGTTTTTTGAAAATTAAACCATGTAAACCTATTCTGATACAATCTCAAATTCCAATTATGAACCTGAAAATGAGCATAATATGGCCACTTTAAAGAGTCATACCTTTGTGACATCATTTTAAGTTGAGATTTCCTTATTTTAAAGAAAAAATAATAAATTAACAGTCAAAATGTGATTGTACTGTATCATATGTGTACCAGATTTTACATGATTTCAGTACAACTTTAGTACACACTGAAATATCCCAAACATGTTACAGATAGCCATTACATTTGGTACACACATGCATGTACCATGTATCATGTATCAGGATGGATGAACTTTAATAACTTTAATAACTGTGGTGACTTTTCATCTAGCACCACCTTCAGGTCAAAATTGAATTTGTCCGATACTTTGTATTATGACTAAATGCCTGCTAAACTAATGACATTACCATCAGCCTCAGCTGTACTTTGTGTTTAGTGCTAATTAGCAAATGTTAGCATGCTAACTTCAGTCAGACAGTCAACCAGTTCACTCAGCTGACTTGCTGACATTCCTCTTCCTCTCTGCAAACATGTTGTCCAACTACCACACGGGACAGTTTGGCATTTATTCACCTTTCTTGCGTCAGCAGGTCGGACAGTTACAGTTACGTCTGAGTACAAAAGGTTTGCATGACGTAAAACATTCTATAACAGAGCAGACTTTGACCAGGTGTTCAGATGTAATGAATAACACCACGATACATGTAAAGAATGTGTGCTGATAACAATGTGAAACTTTTCCAATTAAAAGTCAATCTGTCAGCAGACCTGTTTACTTGTATCAGACCCAGAATCTGACATCTATCTTTTGCTGACATTGTGTCAGAGATACAATGAAGATTTACGGCATTCCACAGACAACAATGACATAACGTTTCAAAGTGCCCATAAAAATACACTGACCTACATGTAGCATTTATATAAGGTGTTTTAATTTAAACAACAGCTGTGTTACAAAACAGAAGTACCAGTGGACAATGATTTGCTTTTTGGATTTGGTTAGCCTGAGGCACATACTCTACTAGCTCTACTAACCTTTCCACTTTTCTATTTGAATTATCAGTGTTTGCATGCCCTCTTGTCAAAATTGCTTGCTGAACCGTCATGCAGGACACGAACCTGCAGTGTAAACTTTTAAAGGATGTTTAGGATTAAGCTAACTTCATAAATTGTCCTCTTGACTTCTACTTTTGAAATGGGCCAATAAATAAGTTCCTGCCTTATCTGGTTTCACCTTCTCCGGTCTGCACTTTTTCAAACTTGAAGCCCTAACACGCACTAGGCTACTCAATGCATTTCAATATTGCAAAAATGCAAAAATATTCTACTAAGGCAAAAGGTATGCATGTTTTGCACTGTGATATATTTCCTCTTCACTTGACATTTCTATTGCATTTCTGCTTGTATTCATCTGTATTGTTCCACTCTTTGTAGGCTATTTAATAAATGTGACGTAATTACGGGCTCCAGTAATCCGAGAGGGTGGGAGCAGAAACTTGTCATTGAAATTCCTAAGAGTTGCTGAGAGAGGCTGATGAATGTCAAGATTAACTACAAAACTGTATCCACGTTTCTCCAATCCATTTCTTTCCCTCCTCCCTCAGTGTTTGATCGTGATGGTCTTCACCTCAGTGAAGAAGTGGTAGGAATCCTTCCCTCCCTCCCTCCCCACACCAGAATTCTTCATCCCTCCAAAGGGCAGGTTCAGATCTCTCACCAGCCAGCAGTTGGTCCACACCATACCTGCCTGTATCCGCCTGGCCACCCGGTGAACCTTCCCAACATCCCGGGACCACACCGTGGCCCCCAGACCGTAACGCACACCGTTGCCCTTGGAAATGGCCTCATCCTCTGTGTCGAATGGGCTGACGCAGGTGACAGGGCCGAAGATCTCTTCCTGCATGACGCGGGAGCTGTCAGATATGCCTGAGATGACAGTGGCTGGCATAAAGTAGCCCTTAGCGTTGCGCTCAGGGAGTTCCAGCTGGTCAACTCCCTCGCCACAGTGGACGACGCCGCCTTCAGATTTGGCGAGTGCAATAAAGCTTCGAACCTGGAGATCAAGACAAAGAAGGATTACCAAGTATATGATTATTTAAAACAATCGAAAATTGTTTTATCACAGCATTTAACAGTATATTTTTTATCACCTTCTCCAGGTGCTCTTTGCTGATAAGCGCTCCGTTGTTATTGCTTGGGTCAGAGGGCACACCTGTCTTCCACTTCTTAGCTGCAGCCACAAACCTTTCCAGGAACTCAGAGTAAATGCTCCTCTCTACATAAATCCTGCTGGTGCACAAGCATATCTCTCCCTGAGAGGGAAGGAAAGAAGGGGAAAATAGAAGATTCTGATGGAAGCACTGATTGTTCCGAACATTGTTTTCATACGTGACAAAATATGGACTGTGATCTCCCCCATGTGGACACACCGTGTCACTGCATCCTCATCACATATAACAGTTCTTCATACCGGTTTTCATTGACATTAATAATAAGAATAAAACTAACCTCTACTCATGTAGCACTTACAAAAACAGAAGTTTACAACTGCTCTGAAGAAACAGATAAAGACCATGGCCAGGTTATCCTGCTAAGGGTCCATTGGGAAATTAAGATCTGGTTGGCCCCTTTGAACCTGTTGTACTTTCGTGCAATGCGTGACCACAAATTTGCTGTGTGTTTACTTGTGTGTGACAGTAATTTAGAAATATGCAACATAAGTGCAAAGCTGAAGTTCAGTTTATTAAAAGTTTGCTTTTGACACATGGATTCTCTTAAAGGCACTCTTCCTCAAGACGAAAAAAAATCAAGTAGCACCCACCTTTGACATTTTGTGAAATAAGGTTATTGGCATTCTTAATGAGAGTTATATGAGAAGGTAAATACTACTTTGATGTCTGTTCGTTAAAAATGAAGTTCCAGCCAGCAGCCCGGTAGCTGAGCTTAGCATAAAGACCGGAAATAGGGGTAAACAGCTAGCAAGGCTCTGTCCAACGGTAACAAAATCTGCCAACCAGCACCTCTAAAGCTCACTAATTAACACGTTACACATTATTGTTTGTTAAATCTGTACAAAATCTGAAGTGTAAACAACAACAACAACTTGTTATTTTACAGGGGTTATGTGGTTGACTATTTCTTGGCTTGGCAACCAGCAGAGACTCCAGGAATCTGTATTTCTCCAAATGTGAAACTATTTCTTTAACATTTTAGTTGATAAGCATTTTAACAAAAGAAAAACATCTCAAATTAAGGATCCTTTACTATCTTTGAACTGACTGAGCAAACTCCAAATAACAACTACAACTGAGAAAACTTTCCCCTGCTGATGAAGACCAGAACAAGTTATTAAATGGACCTTCAGTTATGCTTTTTTTGACAAAATATTTCTCTCTGAGTTGATGTGCTTAAGTGGAGCATATTCCTAAACACGTTTTCAAATAAAATAAGCACAAAACAGTTGACCCACAGTTCTGGGTAATTAATCTCACAAGAGCATGTAAAGAAATAATGACAGCAATAGTAAAAGTAACCAAAAGCCTTAAATCAAGTCTTAAAACACTCTTCTCTTACCTGATTGGAGAAGCTGGAGCGAACTGTGGTCTCGATGCACTGGTCCAGGTTTGCATCAGCAAAAATAATGGCAGGGTTTTTACCTCCTAGCTCCAGTGAGAGCTTCTTACAGTAAGGGGCGCTCCGCTCTGTGATGCGCTGGGCAGTTGCCGTGGAACCAGTGAAGGAAACCAATGGGACGTCAGGATGGCCGACGAGGGCGTCGCCTGCTCTCGGCCCAGTGCCAAATACGATGTTGACTACTCCTGGAGGAACACCTGCAGAGATAGACAGGTTTATGGATTACTTATTAATTCTCTTTTTTATCTGTTTATTAACATTTCCATATTTAACATGTGTGCAAATTGCATATAGAATAGTTTTACTTATTAAAACCCTCCTCTCCATCCCTCCAAGATCCTCTAGATAAAATATAATTTAGAAAAAAACAGTAAGTACAAGACCTTTGAATCAAGAAGAAAAACAGACAAATGAACAGCTTCAACATAGTTCACCAAAGATACACATAGAATTACTCACATCCTACAATTAATACAAATTGGGCCATTCCAGACTCATGCTAAGAGATATTCCAGTTTGTTACACTGGTTACATTATCAGAGTAAATCAGAAAAGTCATCCAGACTCTCTTGAATGTATGTGTATTACCCATTAAGGGGATTTGTATCTTCTCCAACTTGAAGGGGAACTATGCAGTTTTTAAGCTTAATGTACCTTAACTGAACAGCTTCGGAGTCACTGGAATGGTTATATGACTTTTTTCGGGTTGAATGGTGGTCATCTTGCTTCCCCCTAGCGGCTGTGAGCGGAAAACCCACCCTTGCAAATTTACTCCGGCCTCAGCATCAGGAAGTATCGCGTGATATCCATAGACTGTATATAAGAATGGACCAACAGATCCCTTTGCTCTGGACGGAGACCAGTGAAGGCCGTTAGAAGCACTTTTCCGGTGAGCGCTGAGCGTTACTGCGCAGCCTCCAACTGAGAGAGACGACGTAAATGTGCCGTGAGCAACGCGTCTGAAAGTTGTAAGTCTTCTGGTAGCTGTGCCAAGAGAAATCTCAATCATTCCCAATCTTGCAGAGACGGAGAGCGTAGGTATATGTAAGGAGATAACATAGGCACAGGCTAATTATTGATCACTAAAATGATAGTTAACATTAGTAATTACACTTAAACAGCTAATGTGAGACGAAACTGCCTGCGCGCTTCTCCTGGACTATACGGTAATTCCTCTACTATGCGACAGTAAGTCGCGTGGTTATGACACAATCGTTAGCCTATTTTTACAAAAACGTCTACTACAGAGCCATAACGTGAGGTACAAGGTAATGGAGCCTTTTATACATTGTCGTGTTTCTTTAGAAATAAACAATGGACAAATAGAGTCTTTAAACGCTTCAGATGTAAAGTTATTCTCTGTCAAAGTGACGTCAAAATGAATGGCAGTCAATGGGATGCTAACGGGGGGTGATCGCTTTGTAGCATTAAAATGGCGCTATAGGAGGTTCGCGGTCCGAGGAGAAGCTTACCCCCTTGGTGATATCAGGTCTCGCGATGTAACGAATTGCTTTAGGCACACGCCCCCATCCAGGAACCGGCTAGCTATAAGAACAAGGTAGCGATGGAGTTTTTCACGCTATCGTCATGGCTGAGCCGGCAAAAAAGAAGCAGAAAGCTAGGAAAGCATTGTCGGAGGAACAGAGAAAGAGGAAACTGCAGGCTGACCGAGCAAGTTTTTACAGTGTTGCCATAATCTATTCCGAAGCTGTAGGTGGAGCTCTATAGAGAAACCTGCGAGCAAAAAGCGATAGCACAGCGACGGCAAGCAGCTTTATGTTTATGGCCCTGACACACCAACCAGACACACCATACATTCAACATGACGGCCACCGAAGCGCAGCAACCCGTTGATGCCTTCTTATATACTGTCCATGGTTGATGCCGCTGTAGGTGCCACATCAGCCGGATCGTTGGTCTGATTGGTTGACCCTTCGCTAAGCCACGCCCGAAAACCGCCACAGGCCAATTGTGGCTTAGCAACCGTAACTAGGTGCGGGAGGTCTGTCAAGCTTTCGAGCGAGGGAAACACCGTACGCCGAAGCGTTGTGCAAATCTGATACCCGGTATCCTAAAAGTTTGGACGGGGTGGTGGAATTGTTCCCTTCCCGGAACCTAAAAACCCAGGGGGAGAAAGGCCAGGCGTGGATCAAGCAGTGTGGGAGGCCCCATTCACAACTAGCTAAATGTCGACAGTATTAACAAAAACACATACGTTTGCTCCAAGGCAAGAACACGCTAATGTTAGCTAGCTAGCTAACTCAGCACAGCACTGCTTGGAAATAATGACGGTTCTTTGTTCATAATGCATATATTTGAACGTAACATAAAGACAATTCCGGCGCAAAACGAAGTAAGGGGTTAAATAACAGATGTGTAGCCACTCTGTCACTCTCTGGGACATGTTTTCAAGCTAGTGCGGACCGCTGATTAGCTTACAACGCTAGTATTCGGGGCACAGGGAAAGTAAAAAACAAATTGCTATTTATACCACTAAAAAGGCTCAAAATATCACCAAACTTCAACGGTAGCATAATGAGGGTCCCTAAATGTTAACCGAAGCATTAACAACTTTGTAAGTGTACAGACAGTTTATTAAAAAGATTATAAAGACAGTTGCGTTCTCGTATACAGGCGGCCGCCGTCTTGGGAGCTACTGTCTTTCTGCCCCGAATACTAGCGTTGTAAGCTAATCAGCGGTCCGCGCTAGCTTGTTCCAAGCTCCAAACACATTTGATTAGCATGAAAACATGTCCCAGAGAACGATCGAGTGGGTACACATCTGTTATTAACCCATCCTTAAGATGATTAAAGGCAAGACGGAGGCTCACTGACACTTTAAAATATATTTCAGCATTTGTTAATCGCTAAAAATATAAGCAGAAGAATGTTATCATTGCAAAGTGTTCAAGCTAATGTCTTATGTTTATTCCACAATATTTATGGATAAGCTGTTTGATTTATAATTATTAGATTATTTTCAAATGTCACTTACCCTGCTGTGCATGAACATAGCTGTTCCTCAATTTGTGTGTTTCCCATTTGAATGGTCAGCGTATGAGGCGGCTCACAGTATTGCATGACCTATAGGCTTTAGCTTCAATTTTAATGAAATTATTCTCTCATCGGTTGCATATTATGTAGTGGATATATCGCTCGAATGCATACATGGACGTGCCAGGCACAAAAGCTTGACAGGCGTAGCAACAGTAACTAAGGAGGGCGGGGCTTAGCGAAGGGTTGAGGTATAAACTTTAATAACTTGAATTCCATCCCCATTCCATGCTCGAAAAGACAGACCTCACTAGGCTCGGGTAAAGAGGTGGTTTGACATAAAAGTGCCATTAAGGAGGCTTTTTGCAGACCAAATTTTTTCCTAAATTGAGACCATATTCTGATTGTGTGAGCTATAACTTGATTGTTGTATGATGTACCATTTGCCAGTTGTAGTAGGAAAGTGACTAAGGAGTGAATATGAAGATCATATTACTCATCTAAATAGTGTAGAATTACAAGTTTTGTGTGCAATAATTCATGAGAGAATCCTGCTAACTTCTCTGCGCGTAAGTGGATTGCTATTGCATTGTGGGTGCTGTAGTCCTACCAGCCTGCTGCATCAACTTGCACATCATCCAGGCAGTCACGGAGGTCATCTCACTGGGTTTTGCCACCACTGTGTTGCCTGTAGCGATTGCAGGTGCAATCTTCCATGTCAGCAGGTACAGGGGGAGATTCCAGGGGCTGATCAGACCAGCTACACACAACAACAACAACATCATTTATAAACACATAAAGCACAAATAAAATGATTTTATGGCAAACACAGTGAGCTCTCACCCACTCCCACAGGGCAGCGGACAGTGTAGTTCAGGCAGCCCATGTGGTCCATCTGGCTGCAGTCGGTGGTGTGGTGGAGCAACGATGACGCAAAGAACCGAAAGTTGTATGCCGATCGAGGAATGTCCACAGTCCGTGCAAATGTTACTGTTTTACCTGTATTGTTACACCAAAGATACAGAAGAGGTGAACAGCAGAGAATAATACAGCACTCGCTTCTTGAATAGAGTTTGATATCAGACATTCATCAAACAATGTTTAATGATGATTTCTATCTCCTCAGCATTTTAGGTTTCCCAAGCAAAGGCCTTACTCTAAATAAAACACAATGCTTTGTAATTGTAGGCGATGGTTTAACTAATGTGATGTAAAATGCATTTGTGTTTCATTTAGGTAAGAAGCTGTCCCTTTAAAATATGCTAGATAACAGATAAAATAATAAAAAAAATAATAATATAATAATACAATATAAATCCTAGTGTTTTTGATGACCTTTTGTCCTTTCATCTTCTATAAGAAATTGACTGAGCATTCATGCTCCACAGGCCCCAATTTCTGTTCATTTTGTATAATGCTTGAGCTTTCCTCTAGTGCCACCCTCTGGCCAAATGTCATCTTGGCACACAACATATCTCATAAACTAATTCACAGGCCCTGTTTTGATTTCTACTACTAGTACAAGCCAGAAAATAGCAAAATAATCAGTATGTTGTTCAATCTGTCCAGCACTTTTGTAATGTGGCATGTACAAGGAACATAAACAAGGAATTGCAAAGGATTATACAAAAAAACAAAAGAAGCAATTTCTTTGTTATAATATCTGTATAGTAGTCAATTGTTTTACCCTTGTGTCTATTTCTGTGTATTTACACTGAGAGCAACAAAACACCAGAATCAAATTCCTATGTACACACATAGACTACTTGGCCAATAAAGCTGATTTGGGTTCTGATTTTGACAATAGATTAATTGTTTGTCAATTAAGGCCAAATATGTTATGGTGCCAGCTTCTCAATTGTGATACTTTTTGTGTTTTGTCAGGCTGCTTTTCCTTGTTTTACATTATTGTAAACCAAATAATTTGGGTTTTGGACAGTCACCCTGGTACATTTGGACACTTTTTTTGTACTATTTTCTGATGTGACCAAACCAATTTGCCAAAAACAAAACAATTAGCAGAGAAATCTATAAAATAGGGGTGTCACGATTCGATTAGACGTTTACATTTTTTCTCAACATGGATGGCAATGCCACAATAAGAGCCATTCGATGGCAGAAGAGTACTTCGTAACAGCAGTTCAAGTTTCTCAGAGTTTACGAGGTGCAATTGCCACCATTAGGCCATTCAGAGAAGCAGAAGGATTTTCCAGTTCTGTAGTTTCTCCGTCATCTCCGACTCCGACAGTGGCCATGTTGTCTGGAAAAGTTAAGCTGCAGGCTACTGGTAAGCTATGGTTACCCCGTGTATTAGGCTACATGCTACCAGCCGGTAAGCTACACGGTGTCTGGCTTTTTTTTCCGGACATGCACAAGTAGGCTGGGCTGGAGAGGGGAAAAATACTGGGGGAATTGGCAATCCTGCTTTTGATTCTGGTAGTCTGAATCAAAAGGTCATTTCGATCCGATTTTCGATTTAAAATCGAAATCGTGACACCCCCAATCGATAATTTAAAAAAAGTGTTGTTTTGCAGCTTGTTATCATTCATCAGTTACTACTGCTATACATAAACTGCATATAAGGGTTTAAAAAAAACTGGATATTAAATACGTTTGTACAAGAATTTGAGCATGCAGTCGTGTTCTTTTTGACCCACTGTCCAACTGCTACTGACTGACTCAACGTGTGTTAAAACACTATATAACACCTTGGTCTCTGGACTCCGCTTGGGCCAGCTCCTCTAGGTGGGCTTCCAACAGGTCGGCCAGCTTGTTGAGGACCTGTGCTCGCTGCTCTGGGCTGCGGGCGGACCAGTCGGGGAAGGCTTCTTTAGCTGCCGCCACCGCTGCTTCCACCTGCAGGCAGTAAATTGCCAATTAGCACTAGACTTGGGCCGTTGTTCAAGCCGCAGGCTCAGTTTGCATACAATCAAACCTGTTTAGCCTGGTACATCAGACTAGACATTACGGAAATCAACCTACTCATATTAGCACATTGTGCTGTGTAACTTTTAGGTGATACTACACTTAAGTGGTTCTCAACATGGGGGTCAGAACCCCCACCCAAGTGGTCCCAAGATAAACATGAGGGGTCAAAGATGATTAAAGGGATGTGAGACATAACATTTTTTTTTTTTTTTTAAAGTTTTCTTGTGAAATACTAGAACCTTCTCTTTGCTTGAACTCTCATTTCATGTCCACATCGAGGCCACAACCTATGCAGGGGGATTACAAATTCATTGTATACACTGGGGGGATTCTATGTACATTTTGATAATGGCTAACAACTTTGATTTTACAAAATGCAAGAACAATTAGTCCGGTATGATAACTCACTGTAATCTCACCACTGTTACGCTAAAAATATTAAGGTTTATTGACATGTTTAGTCAATCCTTATTATCCCACCAGGGAAAAGTTTGGGAATGTGTTTAATGATTACTTCACTGTTGACTCTGTACAGAGCAAAGGTGCTTCTCTCCGACTATAACCTCTGAAACACTTTTTCACATGCTGCTTGGAAGAACCTGGATATTCAACAAGAATATGTGACGTAAAAACGCTCTTTCCTTTTCATGTCCTGGACCGTCTGCAAGAAATCTGTGCAGAAAAATACATGCGTGTAATAAAATGCAATCCAGCACAATACCCCTGCAATAAAGCATACCTATGTGAAATGTATGAGATTAAAAAGTATTTTATAGAGTGAACAGAAAATGATTAACTGAAAAAAAAAATACAAAGACAGCAACATGAGTCACGTACTAAAATAGGAACAACAACATATGCCAATAAAGGTCAAATGCACGGCCAAAGACACAGTACAGCCACCAATAGACCTCATCTAACCCTAAATATTTTTCTTAACATTTGTGGTAATTCAGAAATGACCACACAGTCTGTGAAAACCTTATCAAAATCTTTACAATAATGAAAATGTATTGCAGGGCTTTTGCATAAAAGGAAAGTACTGTATTCATTTTCAATACAAATTAGGCTACTGCAGAGAAAGTACCAAAAACAAACAATCCTAAAGTAATAATGCATGAGCCCCTCTACTGTGTGTCTGAGGATGACCCACCTCCTCCTTGCCGCTGTCAGGAACTCTGCAGTAGACCTCTCCGATGGACGGGTCATAGGAGTCGATGTGGCTCAAACTAGGGATAAACTTCCCTCCGATGAAGTTCTCCAGAACCAGGTATGGGCGCTGCTCTGAGGCGTTTGGCATGGTTGCAAACCGATGATATCAAACTAATACAATAGACTGAGAGATTGACTGCTGCAGGTAATGTGTCTAACCACATGGATCCTAAATGGTTGTCTTTGTACTGCTCCTCCTACTTTACAGCAGCCTCGTGTCACATTTCACAATAAAGTGAACTATGGTGTGCAGCAGCAGTAGGCTAATTATTCTCCCAGGCACTGGTTATAAATTCAAAGTTCTCAGAGGTACTGATAAGCGCTCATTAAATACACTGTAACAAATTGCTGTAAAAATACTGGATATTTTGCACAGTAGTGTACCGTTTTCCATTAGTACAGTTGAATACTGTAAATTCTGATGTCTTTGAGGAACAAAATATTAACGGCAAGCTCCTGTAAATTCTTACGGTAAAAAGCAGTATTTATTTATTTTTTACAGCAAGCTACCTATAATCTTACGGTATAATATAGTTTTTTTTTTCTTTTATAGTGAACTTTAAATCAGACTTGATCTTCGGTCCGTTTCATCTGAGCAAAATAAAAAATTAAATGAAATTAAAAATAGGCCTACACATCAGTGTTTTTATTTAAGATTGAGGACACAATAACAAGAAGATGAAGAATTAGTTTTCATCCGGACTCTTAAACTGACAGCACCAAACTGGATGGAGCACTTGAGGCATCACCTGTTGCTTTCGTCACCGTTCTCATCAAGAGCTCACCCTCATCCAGGGCTTAATTTGAGCCGGAACACGCCGGAACATGTTCCGGCACCTCCGACGTTGGATCCGGAACCTTTTTTATTGGATCCGGCCATGGATGTATTAAGAGAACGGATCCGGCACCTCCTGTGTCACTATGAAAAATGAATCGCCTAAATGAAAAAAAATAAACTACTGTTTGTGTAGTGTTCAATGTTGTTATCTGTCTTGTTAGTCTTTATTCCCCATTGGAGCTCCACAAAAATCTTGTGTTTGCATTTTCGATGCGTTTTGAGGTGAATTTTCAGGGTAAGACAGAGGGAGGAGAGAGACGGAGGGAGGGGAGACAGAGGGGGGAGAGGAGACAGAGGGGGGAGAGGGACGGAGGGAGGGGAGACAGAGGGGGGAGAGGGACGGAGGGAGGGGAGACAGAGGGGGGAGAGGAGACAGAGGGGGGAGAGGGACGGAGGGAGGGGAGACAGAGGGGGGAGGGGAGACGGAGGGAGGGGATCGGCACTTCAACAGCGCGGCGCTGCACTTGAAGTGACCCAGGCGGTTGTGCTGGTTGAGATTGCTGTTAGCCTCGTTTCACTCAGGGGGAAAAATGTCAAAAAGACAACAACGTTTGCTTAACTTTTTCAAATACGCTGGCCAGTCGGATCCCAAACAAGCAAAAATCGTTTCTGCCGATCAATAATGTGGAGACCACGGTGAGTTTTTTGTTTTAATTGTCCGATGGATAATTGCTGCTTGTGAAAACGATCGTTGCAGTGTACCTTTTCTTAATTTTTTTTTAACATTTCGCACCGATGCAGTGCACGTTCTGAAATAAAAAATAAACATTGCCCTGATGTACACACAGCGTTGTTTAGGCTTTTTTAGTCAGAGTCAGAGAAGCTACGTAGGCAGTGTAATATTTATTTTTGGTTCCGTTACCTCCAACCCCCGTTTCGAGTCGCCGGATCCACCCCCCCTCTGCGCTCCGGGACCTCGCACTTTACAAATTAAGCACTGCCCTCATCCATCCTGTCCCTGTGGCTTTCTTAAGAAGGTAAATATAATCTTGCAAAAGTCAGCATAATGCTAATGTGATTTTGTGTTGGATTAACATTTTATTGACTGTTTTTGCCGAAAAGAACGCTAGCATACGTTACTCTCATTTAGCAACTATGTGGGCAAAAGTTTAGCTTTCTGTTGAAGCACATTACTTACATTAGCATAAGTTAGCTTGAGCATTTGATTTGTTATCAGATCTAGTTAAGATGGGCTACAAGGTTCTATTTTACCATTTGTTGTTTTACTTTTTCAAGTAAAACGGTTTTTGGGAGTTTATAGGGAGAAGCTTGTTATGCAGGTTGCAAAAAGCTAAAAAGTAGCTTCACATATGCACTAATGTAATATACAGTAGCTAAAAGTTAGTTGACTAGTTGTTGATGTAATGTTTTTTTTTTCTTGAGAGAGTATTTTAAAGATTATTTTGCTGTGAAGGCCTGTAGTGAAAACATGATAACTTGCAACATATGTGGTAAAACCTGCAGGAATACATGTGCACATGGCAGGCACATGCAAACTCATAGTTGTGTGCCTAATACATCTTTCAAGTGTGGTTTCCCTGAATGCACAAGAGCTTTTTCTAAGAAAGCATACAAGCTATATTGCTCCTTCCATCCTCCACCATTCAAACAATAATTGAACATTATCAGGAAATACATGACATCAATCAGTCTCACCTACTTTCCAAGCATAATGAGAAGTTGACATCACTTGGACTTTCTTCGCTAACTGCTCTTCTTAAGTTGACAATAGACACCATGGTTGAGGAGCCCGATAGAGTCTTCAAAGTATCTATATGTTGAACTTTGCCAAAGATAAAGTTTCCCAAAGATAACAATGTTTCCTAATGCCACCCTCAAGGAAGGTGGTGTCAAAGAAGATGGGGAAGCTGGTCCACAAAAAGGCAAAATCTGTCTCAGATGTCCAGGTTCATTTTTGGACCCACCATGGTTGAGAGCCGGTTTGATATGTTTAATTGTTATTGTTAATGGAATGTGTTGTGCACTTGTCATAGTTCAAGAAAAAATTCTGACAACCAAGTAGTAATGGTGTTTTTATGGATTTTGTAGATACTAAAAATGTTCAGCTTTAATAAATGCCTAATGTTGTAAGGCCATCTCTTGTCTGAGCCATTTCTATGACAGCTATTTTCATTTATTATTATTATTATTATTATTATTATTATTATTATTAATAATAATAATAATAATATTATGTCAGGGGTTTTCATTTTTAAATGTAAAACTTTTAAATCATTAGTTCATATCACTGTGAAGATCACATTCTATAGTTTTACAGTAATAAGTTGTTAATGGAGAATACTGTAGGAACTGTAAAATAACAGTATAATTGCAACCAAAGAGCTGACAGTATAATACTGTAATCTTTATTTTCCATACAGCACAGTACTGTAATATTTTTACAGTACTAAACTGTTGTTGTAGATCACAGTAGGTACACTGTAGAATAACAGTTTCAAGCTGGCAACTGTAGCTGCCAGTAGTTTACTGTAATTTAACAGGAAATTTTGTTACAGTGTAGATCTCCAAAGCTAGTGTATAAATGAAGTATTAAGTTAATTGTTACGACTATTATACAGCTCAGTGCAGTAGACATGTGAGAAGAATCAGCACCACTACTGTAAATTCACAAAAACACATTTAAGATACAGGTATGACAGCTTAGATCCACATCTAAATCCCAGTAAGCACACATACGTCGGCACGACGTATGCAATTGATCGCTTCGTCTGCAATTGATCGCGGGTCATAAAGAAGAATAATGAAGCATCGTTTATTGAGCGTCTGGAGGTCTTATTCTGATCGCAATCTATACATCGCAGCGACGTATTAACTATGTCGGAACGATGTATTAAAAGTTCCTCAGTTGTTCACGGGTCATTTGAAAGCATCGTTTAATGAGCGTCTGGACATCTTTACTACACACACTGTTGATGTGATGGACAGGGAATCTGAATTCTGCCCAGCAACTTTTAATGTGTTAGTGTGCTATTTTCTATAATAATCTGAACTTGTGTAAATTATCTTTGAGTAGCCATATGTCTTCACGTAGTAGACAATGGCAAAATAAATCAGAATGTTTTTTTGGTGAAGTGTCCCTTTGAATCATTTTTAATCATGTTAATGAGGAGTAGGCCTATGTAATAATTTATATTTATATTCACAAACAGTAGCCTATTGAATTTAATTTTCAAACCCTTTACCCTATTTATATTAGAATGAAACAGACAAATAATTAAGTTGTGTTCTATTGAAAGGATCTAGCTACATGCTAACGAGAGCTCGACTCGGCGGAAGCATAAATACTTCAGCGCGGAAGGATACATGAGTGAATCGACAGTGATCCAACTGTCAGTCTCTGTCAGTGTCGATCAAAGTCGGGAGGATGGCGCTTGAACATATATCAACGGAGGATTTAATCACGGGCTTACTTCGTTTTGGAATAAAGGTCACTGAAGAGGAGCGAAGTAAATTCAAAGGTAAATTATGTGCATTTTTAATCTGTGTTTGTGGTGTTAATATTCAAAGTTGGAAGTTAACTTTACCATTAGCACTAGCCAAGTTCATACTCTGTCAACATTAGCTAGCTACACTCGACATTGATGATTGCCATTATTAACGTTTACAGGTTAGTTAGTTAAAACATTAGCAGTATTATGTCCCATATTGCCATTCTACATGTTACGACATGGTACTTAGCTAGCTAACGGTACTTAGCTACAGTTGACCATCGAGATAGCTAGCTAACATTAACGTTAGCTATAAAACTACTGCGTCAGAGGAGAAAAAAACGTTTTTGCCGCCGAAAAGTCTTTTCTTCTGACTTACGTTAACTCTAGCTATAAAACGTTAGCTGGACTGCGTCAGAGGAGAACAATAAAAAGCGTCTTTGCCGCCTAAAAGTCTTTTGTTCTTAAATATATGTTAATGGTAAAGCAAAGCCATTTGGGCGGAATGTGACTATCGGTAGCCAGTGAGGGTTTGAAATGATGATTTATTCTTTATTTTGTCGTCAAACTGTCTTAGAACATTTTTCGTAAAACCATGTAATGTTAACGTTAATTAACCTACAAAGACAAACGTCAAGTTACAACACCAGTCACGTTAACGTTAACTGACAGAACCGACCAACGGTTAACCTCCCTTTCGAGTAGCTAGCTAAGCTTAACATTTAACGTTAGCTAGCTAGCTGCTGTTTTCAAAATAACCCGATTATCATTATTAATAAAAAAGTAAGATAGGCCTAACGTTACGTTATATTAATATAGTGTGTGTGTGTGTGTGTGTGTGTGTGTGTGTGTGTGAGTGAGAGAGAGAGAGAGAGAGAGAGAGACACACTTCCAGCGTCTCTAATGAGGTACGCCTAAATACTTTTTTTTTTAAGATTATTTTTTTGGGCATTTTAGGCCTTCAATAGACAGGACAGCTGAAGACATGAAAGGGAATGACATGCAGCAAAGGGCCGCACGTCGGAGTCAAACCCACGGCCGCTGCGTCGTGGAGTAAACCTCTATATATATGGGCGCCCGCTCTACCAACTGAGCTATCTGGGCACCCTACTTTGTGTTTTTATATACAATTGTAAGTCGCTTTGGATCAAACGGAGGATGATAGAGAAACGTGATTGCATAATGTGCTTTTTGAAAAGTTTGTTACTGTATGCTGATTCACCTGGGGTTACTGCTGTTTTTCTTTTCTGTATTGTACGTTTAATGCAGTTACGGGAGCAGTGACTACGACTGTGAGATGGTTTCATACTCTTGCACAGATCGTTTAGTAGCAGCAAATTCACCGATTTGTACAGCAGGGGAAGAAACCGTGACACTAACCGTTGAGCCTGTCCCGGTACTTCAGAAGTCTACAATGGATCAGGTACCGGTACTGTACTGTTATGTGATTGTTTACATTAGCCCAAGTAGACCATGTTTACTCACTCATTATCTCATAGACTTAGTACATATCAAAATGTACAGCTTTAGTACTGAGATGTGGTGATGGCGCAGTGGATATGACACACGCTCTGGTGTGAAGACCCGAGTTCAGTTCCCACTGCATACATCAACCAATGTACCCGCTCGAGCAAGCACTATCGTAGTTGCTCAGAGCATGACTGATGTTTGATTCTAAAGTAAACTGAGATGATTAGTCCATTAAACACACAACTGGTTGGATCCTTTACACTTTCTAACATGTTTTAATGTTTAACTACATTATCCTGATAATACTTACAGACTTTTGCTTAAGTAACATTTACACTGCAGGACTTTTACTGTAACAGTATTGTTACAGTATGGTTAATTTGCCATACATTTTAAGACTATTGTTTTATTGTAAGAGTCCATGCAGGGTTTGTTAACATGTTTTATTTCCTTATATTTGTGTTGGAGTTCATATTAAATTACTAAAGGCTCTCTTTGAAATTTAATTTTAAAATCCTATGATAATGTTGTGACATGTTTCCTGTTTGTTGTTTGTGCTGTGTTGCAGAATGAATATCTGCCGAAGATTTGAAGATGGCTTTAAGATCCTAGTACCCACAGTGCTTAGACTGACTCAAAGGAAATCTCCCCTTGCAGATCTGGCTTTGGAGGAAAGAGGCTGCCCTCACCGAAGATGTCCCTGGTAAGTGACTCACTGATCAGCCGTGGTCACCCCTAGTGTTGTGGAGCCATTTAAACTTAATTTCTTTTCTATTTGTCTTCAGACAAGATAAGGCCTAACCAACCAAAATACACTGTACATTCACCTAATACACTTTCTTTTATTTTTTTACTTATTTTTCAGGGATTGATTTCAGAGCTGCAATCCTGCTGTTGCCGATCCTGTTCAGGGAGAAAAATGACATTCTCATCATACTTGGAGAGGTGTGTAATTTGCGTATACTTATTTTTTGTTTACATTACTTCACGCAGAGACTGGAAGAATTATATGCATCCCTTGGATGTCTTATTTCATAATACAAAGTTTCTAGCTGTCAATACTGGGCCTTGGTGTGGACATGGGGGAACGCAAAGCTAAATATGGAGGAGAAAAAAAATGCATGCACAGTAAGAAAGATCTCTGATTTCACAAAAAATGTTGTAGTCTTTTGATAGGCCATTAAATGATGGTTAAGGTTGTTACTTACCGGAGACGTTTTTGTGTGTGTGTATGTATGTGTATATATATATATATATGTGTGTGTGTGTGTGTGTGTGTGTGTGTGTGTGTGTGTGTGTGTGTGTGTGTATATATATATATATATATATATATATATATATATATATATATATATATATATATATATATATATTTGAACAGTTGTTTTTTATGAATGTTTGTGGTAGATTTCTACAATTTAACTGAGTGAATACTACTTTATGATCTCTTGCAGGATCAGCCTGGTTGTAGCGCTATCCTATTGCATGCAGAGGGAGTTTGAAAGACAACCGTTTATCTCGCCCCTCGGATTGAGCCCTGTCAAGGGAGAGTTCCCAGACCCAACATCTTGATGTGGTCTGGCCAAGCCTCCAGGAAGAGCGCCGAGTCTAAAAGCCACCATGGGCTTAGTGGATAACGGTGGTACTGCACCCCATGGCCCAGAAAGACTTTTCACATAGACTTTGCAATGGTTAAAGAAACGTCTATATTTCAGCGGATAATTTGTTTCGGGGTATATCAACTTACCAGCCCGAACACTGAAAGGGTCCTTGGTTAAAACGTTACGTTTTAACATTTTTAACATTCACTAGAAGCGAATCCAGAATTATTAAATTTTTTAAATATATATATTCCACTAAGTTAAACCAGTCTCTTATTCACTTGCTGTGCAGAAACCATTCTATACCATTTTACCTCTATAGAAAACTGAGAAGACTAGATAAAACAAAATAAATAGTATGATAATAATTCGAATCGAACGATTTTATTACAGCAGCAGTAATGAGGAACCCGGTCCTCCAGGCGCCGACGGAAGCGGAGGCCGAGAAGGCCATCAAAGAGTTTCTCCTAGATAATTCTTTATTTTAATGTTTAATGTTTTAATATTTGTTAATGTTTTTTATGTTTATTGATTAATTATATAGTTCAAAATAAATGTTTGTTCAGCAAAAAGTGAGAAGTTTACTGGTCTTGTTTATACCAGCGATCCTACAGAGTGATTTAAGATGTTTTCAAGTAATTAGGTTAATAATTGTTTGTCATCTTCTAGACTATGATTTCTACAGATTAGACTGGTATTATTGGACTGTAGCTATAGTTTATTATAAAGTAGTAGTAGTTATAGCAGTAAAATGTTAATTAGGCCCCCTATCTAAAATATTCTCGGTGTACTAAGGTAAGTAATTTGTAATTTATTTTATCAACATTTAAAGAGTAAAGGTATGTTAGGATAACATATACGGTATATAGCGCCTGACATCTGCAGACTGTATAAATGATATCTGGTGGATGTAGAGCCTGACATCTGTACTATTTATAACAGGAAGATGACCACATCTGTAAGATGTATAGCAGATGTTAGAACGATGTATATAAGCCTACATCTCTACGATGTATTGCATACGTTAGAACGACGTATATAAGCCTACATCTCCACGATGTATGGCATACGTTAGAACGATGTATATAAGTATACGTCGCGGAGAGAGCGGCTATATGTCGCTGAAACGTAGCGCAGCGACGTCGTGCCAGTGAGCAAACTACCAAAATACTACATATCCCCGATGTATTTTGATTACATCGCCAATACGTCGCCGCGACGTATGTGTGCTTACTGGGATGAAACTGCGGTCAAGGCAGCCTCCACCTCGAAATAAGCGGTCAAACTAGCCGCCCCTATATTTCGTGGTGCGCGTATACACTTGCTATTACGGTGAGACCGTCAGAACTAAAAACAGGGAATTTTCCGACGAAGGCAATTTCCCATTCATTTATTCTGTCTGCCTGTCTATCTGTCTGCCTTCCTGTCAGAAAGAAAGAAAGAAAGATTTTAGCACACCTCACAACCTTTCACTGCATGATATGCTGAATTCCAAAATAAGAGACCCCCAAAAATCATATATAAGCTGTTTGTCTACACATTCAGAAAATCATAAAAACAAAAGTCCTAGCTTCCACAGACCAATTTCACCTCAGATGGAGAGGACTCCATCTCAAGGTGTTAACTACAATGTTTCAGGACATTCTGATGTTGTTTTCCAAAATAAGAGCCCCCCAAAAATCATATATAAGCTGTTTGTCTACACATTAAGAAAATCATAAAAATAAAAGTCCTAGCTTCCACAGACTCCATCTGAGGTGAAAACAACATCAGAATGTCCTGAAACATTGTAGTTAACACCTTGAGATGGAGTCCTCTCCATCTGAGGTGAAATTGGTCTGTGGAAGCTAGGACTTTTGTTTTTATGATTTTCTGAATGTGTAGACAAACAGCTTATACATGATTTTTGGGGGTCTCTTATTTTGGAATTCAGCATATCATGCAGTGAAAGGTTGTGAGGTGTGCTAAAATCTTTCTTTCTTTCTTTCTTTCTGACAGGAAGGCAGACAGATAGACAGGCAGACAGAATAAATGAATAGGAAATTTCCTTCGTCGGAAAATTCCCTGTTTTTAGTTCTGACGGTCTCACCGTAATAGCAAGTGTATACGCGCACCGCGAAATATAGGGGCGGCTAGTTTGACCGCTTATTTCGAGGTGGAGGCTGCCTTGACCGCAGTTAAATGAAGTGGTCTATTCAGTCAGTTTTGTTGGGACTTCTCTCTTGAGCGTAATAAGGTGTAACATGTATAAACTTGGACTTCTCTATTATGTTATAAAAAAAGTGGAGCTTCTAAGTTCATTTTTGGCCTTGGAAATAGAAGTTGATTGTCCTGAAAGTGCCCAGAAAAAAACATGGAAACTGGTTAAACCTGCTGAACAGCTCCAGAACAGCTGCCAGATTAATGTACCTTGAGGAGAAAGAAGAGCAGCAGGCCTGTAGGATCAGTGACCTTCTCAGGCTGTGCTTAAGACTTTGTCCTATTTAAATGTTAAAGACTAACCCTTTTTTCTCACCATTGAATTAGACAGACTTCATGTTTTGTATTCCTATGAGCACAAGGAGAAATGTTAACCCACACTTGAAGAAAAAAGTCACCTATCATGACAGTGTAAAAGTAAACTACATACTTTTTTACAAGAGAAGTGCTAATTACATAATGGTGCCTTTAGTGTTTGTGTACACTAGTGCTTATTCAGAAAGGCCTCTGCTGAGGAAGCTTCTCATCTATTTACAGAGAAAGTTAAATTTTTCTCGATCCTAATTTGTCGTCACGGTACAGCATTAGGACTTATAGCATTGACAACTGTTCCTATTATTCTCGATGCCTTTAGGGCCCCTCAGAGGCCTGTAGACACAAAGGCTTTTAAGTTTGATAGCCTGATGAAACCTGCCTCAAATACATTGTATAAATGCGTGTGTGCATCTTTGTGTAGATGATTGGAGAACTCGCATGTTACTGAAGCCATCCTGTGGACCTACACTCTGTCTGTCCTTGTGGTGGAAATTCCTCTACACGAGGCTTGAGTTGAATTAAGAGACCACAACAATCACTTGCATGGAACATCATCGATATCACATATACTTGCAGTGCAAAGCAAGCAAATATGTCTTTCAGTCAGTGTTTATTTGATTCCACTGCTGTTGTTTGTTTCTGGAGTCGAAAAGAGTTTGTCATGATTTTTTCAGACCTTTGCCCTGGCCACATTATATCATTTTACCATGTGTGTTTGACTGATGCCATGGCAATTCAGCCAGCAACTGTGGCAGCTTTAGTGAGTCATATTATATATTCAGTCATATTAGATTGAATGACTACCAATTAGCAGTAGTATTTGTCAACTTTAACAGAGATAACAGAATCACTTACAGTAAAAGCAGGTCCAGAGAGGACAGACAGTTGCAGCCAACAGATTGCTGGTGCATCAGCCACAAAAACTGCCAAGTCATGTAATGCAAAAAAGTGTGACAACATGATATGCAAACCACCGTACTATATTTCAGTTTTTTTGTCCATTCTCTGCATAACTAGCCTTTGGCCTATTTTGATGCACACACACTTTTCGGTGTATGCATACAAGAACTAAAGAGATTGCTCACTCACTAGATTGTCACACATTAATCACACACTAATAAAGATCTAATTAAGATCCCAACCCAGAAACCCCCATGAATTCAAACACGGCATCCGGCATTATATGCACCTATATCTGATTGTAACTGTTATTTACCACTACTTGGTTCTTCTAATTGGTGTACTGATCTCCCTCCAGGCTGTCACCATTACTTTCTGATGAGTGTAGGGCTTTTGCAGACAGACAGGGTAGAGGGTACTCTCGAGGGAGTTTGTTTTTTTCCTTTTTGAGTTTACAAACTTTTACAGACCACTCGTTTCCTAATTGAAAACAGAAAAGCATCTTTGAGCGACTGCTAAAATGAAGGCAGAATGTGTTTTTCTTTTTAATCGTTCCACTGACTAGTCATTGTTGATTCAGTTATGATCTGTTTCCTGTCTTTCTTACAAAATGTGCATTTTCCTCGTATCTCTGTCTTTCCACCATCTCAACAATTACGAAAAAGTTTGCAAAACTCATGCATATGTCACCTGAGTTGATGACTGCAAACAAGTTTACTTTAAGTGTTGTTGCTTCTATACAGTGACAGTGAGTTGTGTCTTTTAGGGTGCTTTCCACTCCAGCAGGAACAACCCCATCTGTGTCACTGTCAAACCTTGACGGGAAATAATCACCAATACGTTTTCACTTCCTACCTACTTTTACATGTGTGTTTTGAGAGGTAGAAAACCCCAGTTTTTTTAATGATGCTTTAATGTACTCCATAAACCTGTCACAAGGATTTAGAGAATTCTTTTTATGAGTGGGATAAAAAGGAGATGCTTCAAACTGCTGAAATCAAAACTCAAACCACAGATTATTGATGTCAAGTTCATTTTGCATCGTTTTCCTTCACATTACCTTCACCAACACATGGAGAAAACAGAAACACAGCTCATTCAACCCTCCCCCTCTTCGCTGAGTCTTTGATAGAAAAAAAACACAGATGAGCACTTCAAAAAGCATGTTGGTGCTTTACTGTTAAAGCATTTCAAGTATCTTTTGTTGACATAAATGAGAATGATGTCTCTTTATCCAGAGAGGAAAATTTGAAAGTTTCCCTTTTTTGTTTACAAACTACCTTGGTTACAGTGTCTCCATGTATGTCCCCATGCTTATGGTAAAAATAATAAACGTTGCTTTCAATTCCCGCATGACATTACATCTCATTCATCATTTCTGTCATTTAAAATTAGTTATTTCACGTCAGTGGTTTTGATTAGGAGAGCCTTATTATACTGTGAAGCTGTGATGTTATTCCTCATCATAACTTAACAGAAAAAATGTGGACTCCATACACCAGAAAGCAAATGTCGTGCTAACACCACAGCTTATTTGTCAACAGCTCCAGGTAAACTATCTGCACTGGTTGCTACACCAGGATTCTTACCTTTCAAGTCAAGATAAATGATCAGCCATGGCTTCTTCAGGGAAAGTACATTGACATTAATCACTGTTAAAATTTCAATGTGGTAAGATTAACTTTCAGAGTTGGATTATATTATTGTTTTGGCTTGATCAAACAGTGAATTTAGAGCAACGAGGTTTTACTAAAACACAAATGGTCAGACGGTGGGGAAATTTGAAGTGGAAGAGGGGCGCTGGGTAATGCTCCTGTTTGCCGGAGGAGGCTGCTCAGCATCATGCCATATTGTAACTGTGCAGTTAGTGTTGACGCTAGATGGAGAGGTCGCTGGATGAACGTGACACTCTGAGTCCATAACGGGAATCTCTTGAGGAATTGCACTTTGTCTCTGGCTGCATGCAGTCTCCAGAGTAAGGTCTGACTGGCTCTGTGTCGATGGAAAGGCTCTTCATTCTTTGATCTGCCGTGAGGAAACATCAAAAGGAAACTGACTCAGGACACTTTACCAAAGAGAGAAAACTATTAATGAATAACTTCTTAAAAAGACCCGAATACTGATATATAAAAGATATAGAGGTATGCACTAGTAGTTAAAAAACATCAACCCGCTTTCATGCAATAACACACAATCTATATGTTGTTTTTGACTATGTCCTAAAGTTAGTTGCACTTTACCTCAGTGACAACCCCTGCAGCAATGGTGGAGCCGACGTATCTGAGCATGAAGCGGCCCAGCTCCTTGAAGTCCTTGTACAGCTCTAATGACACCGGCCTCTGGGTCTGGATCTCCACAATGGCATTCATGCCTTTACTCAAGCACCTTAATAGGAAAGACACACACACACACACACACACACACACACACACACACACACACACACACACAAAGGATATGAAATATTTAATAAAGTAGAAAGTAATATGAAGCACCTTCAACAGTGACTCTGTTCATCGTTTCAGTAAGGAAAATCCTTACGTGTACTGTATATTGGTTAAATAAAATGTAATAGAATGCACACTCACTTTGGTTTCTTCTTGAGGACCTCACCGCTGCTCTTGTGTAAAACGCTAATCAGTTTCCTAATGGTTGCCGGCTCACTGACTGTGTGGTAATGCAGCAAAACCTACACCACACACCACACACACACATACACACATACACAAACACACACACAATAAACAAACGTGCATAGAATGGAACAGAAACAGAGATGTAAGAATGTACCTCCAGTACACATGCTAGCATAAACTGTTGTGTGACTGTGTTTGTTTGCACTTACTGGGAAGCCTTTTGTTATGGGAACCTCGATATTGAAGAGAAGGATTCGGGCTCTGAATCGAGTACAGACTCGAATAGGCTCCTTGGGATCACAGAACACACAGCCCACACTGGAAGGAAGCAGTTATCACTAAATATGTAGCCAAATGTGGCAGTCTAAACATGTAGATAACAGACATCATGAGTAAATGTGTTGATAGCAAAACAGACCTTCATGCTTATATTAAATAAACAGTGGTAACATTTTGTTTACTTGATCTTGATGATGTCCATGCCGGTGACTGTCAGGCTGACATGGTCTCCTGCTGCGGCCCAGTCCAGAGCCTCATCGTGTAGAGTAATACCTGCAGTACACACAGACAGAGTGGAAGTCACCCAGCTGCCACAGGATGGCAGCGTTTATCACCGCTCACCAACTCAGATGACGTTTTGTTGAAGCCGAAGTGCTATTTACTCAAAGAAGAAAAGAAACTAGTTATTAATGTCAGCACAGCTTAGTGGAGGATCCTGCCTGAGAAAGTATCTTAATGTATGATCCAGTATCCTTAGTTAATTTGAAATGTTTTAATGTATTGTACGTACATGTGTATTTTCTTTTGCTGTTAGATGCTGACAATAAGTTAAGTTAGTTATTTTTTAGGTATTTCCACCTGTGTAGTGGCCAATTAGCAGCTGTCTGTGATACAGGCGTCATGCTCTGCTACTGCAGATAACAGAGCCTCGGTGAGGCTAGATTCTGCTAGATCATTTTGTGACGTGAAGGTTTTAAAGAGAACTTTTGTGTGCTTTTTCTCATTGCCATCTATAAAGAAAATGCTATGTAGGACTACATGAAAATCCAATCCAATCCACTTTATTTATATAGCACAATTTAAACAAACAAGGATACCAAAGATTTTTACAAAGATAATAAATGTAAATAATATCAACAATGACGGCGACAACGAAGACCACAGCAGCTCTCATGGTGAATCAAAAGCCAGGGAATAGAAATATGTGTAGAAAATGAAAGGTGAAGTACCAAGTCAGCCACCATGCCAGGCTGGCAGTAAAGACACACACAAAGTTTGTACCTTTGACAGTGCAGGTTTCATTGGGAGGCATAGCCAGTATTCTCTCTCCGGTCTGAATGTAACCGGCCTCGATCTTCCCGGTAACACAGAAGCCTGAACCCTGGTCTGGGGAAAGAAATCCAACGTCAGCTTTAATTTAGAATAGGAGAAATGAAAAGGGACATGAACAAAATCACTAAGTCTGCGTCAGTGACTTTACCTTTGAACACATCGGAGACACACAGTCTGAACGGTTTGTCTACAGATCGCTGGGGGGCTTTGAAGGCGTCTTTAGAAGAGGGGGGAAACAACAGAAGACAAATAAAAAAAGAGGAAGAAAACAATGAAAAGCGGAATGTCTACAATAATATTACGAGAAGTCTGAAGACCAGTGGTGATGAATCATTTTCGCTGGTACTAGATGAATAATGCTTTTGTGCGGTCACTGGGCATAAGTTCAAACAATCGTCACTTTAATGAAATGCCCTGTGAAATCCATATGCAAAACTCTAAAGAAACTATACATTATTTCCTTCCGTTTTATCCATTAGTCAATCAGTGCTGCAGTGAGTCATTTTCAAGTTAATATTCCACTCAAAATTTGTGCTTTGAGTATCAAACATTCAGCCTGAATTCAATCTGTCACAATTGTTTTCCAACAGCGAAAAAAAGTGCCAAAACATTTGTAGAAACGTTTCAAAACACTCCAGCAGCGTAATCACCTTCTAGACTCGTACGCACGGTACATACAGTAAGATGCAGCTTTTTTTTTTCGTTTATCTTAGAAAAAAATATGACTGGAACATATTGAGCATATCAATGGACAGCAAAGAAGTGAATTATGAAGGAAAGACTTAGTGCAAACTTGTCACCACTGGCATCCTCGGTAACTGAATGAAGTCAAGGTGAACCCTTGCTAGCAGGGTGCTAATTCATGATCAGACAGTAAAGGTTTGATT